>NC_038256.2:18235254-18535254 GCF_000004515.6 Glycine max
CTTCATTCAGGTATCCATTCAGAAACGCGCTCTTCACATCCATTTGGTACAGCTTGAATTTGAGGATGCAAGCTACACCAAGTAACAATCTGATGGACTCAAGTCTAGCAACTGGGGCAAAATTTTCATCAAAGTCTACTCCTTCAATCTGAGTGTAGCCTTGAGCAACAAGTCTGGCCTTGTTTCTGGTTATAACACCTTCTTCATTGGTTTTGTTCTTGAAGATCCACTTGGTGCCAATCACATTAGTTCCCTCGGGTCTAGGAACTAGCTCCCAAACTTCATTCCTTTTGAATTGCTCCAATTCTTCTTGCATAGCATTGATCCAGAACTCATCAGTCAGTGCCTCTTTCACATTCTTTGGCTCAGTTTTGGAGACAAAGCATGAATTGGAGACAATCTCAATCTCCCTTGATCTTGTAGTGACTCCTCTGTTTGGATCTCCTATAATCAGCTCCTTGGGGTGCATCTTCTGGATTCTAATGGAGGGTCTCTTGTCAGGTTGGTTGATGTCTGATTCATCTGTAGCAGGATCAGAGTTTTCTGCATTTTCTGCATTTTCTGCACTTTTAGCTGTGTCTGCTACATTGTCTCCCGATGTTCTGACATCGTCTTCGACATCCTTCTTGATCATCAACAACCACATTGATGGATTCCATCACAGTTCTGGTTCTGGAATTGAATACTCTATATGCTCTGCTGTTTGTAGAGTATCCCAGGAATATTCCTGCATCACTCTTGGGATCCATCTTTCTCCTTTGCTCTCTATCTGCCAAAATGTAACATGGACTTCCAAAGATGTGGAAGTGCTTGACAGTTGGCTTCCTCCCTTTCCAGATTTCATACAGTGTGGTTGGAGTCCCTCTTCTCAGTGTGATTCTGTTGTGGATGTAGCATGCTGTGTTCATGGCTTCAGCCCAGAGATTATAGGGAAGTTCTTTGGCATGAAGCATGACCCTAGCAGCCTCTTGCAAAGTCCTGTTTTTCCTCTCAACTATGCCATTCTGTTGTGGTGTAATGGCTGCAGAGAACTCATGAGTGATGCCTTCAGATGTGCAGAATTCAGTAAACCTGCTGTTTTCGAACTCTCTGCCATGGTCACTCCTGATTCTCTTGATGACACAGTCTTTTTCTCTTCGAAGTCTTAGACTCAACTCCTTGAATACTTCAAAGGTGTCTGATTTTTCTCTGATAAAGTTGACCCAGGTAAATCTGGAGAAATCATCCACAACAACATAAGCATACCTCTTTCCTCCAAGGCTTTCAACTTGCATAGGCCCCATCAAGTCCATGTGAAGTAGTTCCAGCACCCTGGAAGTGGTCTGATGTTGAAGCTTCTGGTGGGACATCTTGACTTGCTTTCCAATCTGACATTCACCACAAATTCTGCCTTCTTCTATTTTCAGATTGGGAATGCCTCTAACAGCACCTTTGTCAATGATTTTCTTCATGCCTCTTAAGTGCAGATGTCCAAATCTTTGATGCCATATTCTGACTTCATCTTCTTTGGAGGATAGACATGTGGAGGAGTAACTGGTTTCTTGAGGTGTCCATAGGTAGCAGTTGTCCTTTGATCTGCTGCCCTTCATTAGAACTTCACTCTTCTCATTTGTCACCAAGCATTCTGACTTTGTGAAGTTTACATTGAATCCTTCATCACACAGCTGACTGATGCTGATCAAGTTTGCAGTCAGTCCCTTCACCAGCAGTACTTTGTCCAGACTAGGAAGTCCATCATGGACTAGCTTTCCCATTCCAGTGATCTTTCCTTTAGAGCCATCTCCAAATGTCACATAGCTAGTGGAGCAAGGTTCAATGTTCACCAGGAATTCTTTGACTCCAGTCATGTGTCTGGAACAGCCGCTATCTAGGTACCAATCTTCCTTAGCTGATGCTCTAAGTGAGGTATGAACAACAAGACTAACAGTCTTGTGTTTTGGAACCCACACCATCTTCCTTCCACTGCTGCTACTTTGAGCTCCATGATGTGGATGGCCATGTAAATGATAGCAAAAGGGCTTTATGTGACCATACTTGCCACAGTAGTGACACCTCCACTTCTTTCTTTTGCTCCTTTTCTGCTGCGTTCCATGATGTCGAGACCGATGTTGTGACATCGTGGCTCCAGTGCTGTTTTTGGCAGGAACAAATTCTGTCATGGTTGTTCTGCCAGCAGACTTAGGATTAAATCCAAGTCCTCTCTGGTTTCCAACATTCTTTCCAAGCTGTAGCACCTCATCAAGCGTATCTGAGCCTTTATTCAGCATCTTTATTGATTTTGTCATGTTTTCCAGTTTAGAGTTCAGAAAACCAACTTCTCCTTTAAGCTCAGATATCTCCTCTTCATGTGCCTCCTTTTCAGCCTCCAGATTTGCAATGACCTTCTTCAGTTGTGCTTCTTGCTGAAGAATCTTCTCACTTTTGATGCATAGTTCTCTATAGGATGTGGCAAGCTCATCAAAAGTGATTTCACTATCTGTATCACTTGAATCTTCAGCAGATTCAAATCTCCCAGTGAGTGCATTCACATCTCTGTCAGAATCACTTTCTTGTTCACTCTCTGTATCATCAGATCGACATACAGAGAGTCCTTTCCTCTGCTTCTTGAGATGAGTGGGACATTCAGCTTTGATGTGTCCAAAGCCTTCACACCCACGACATTGAATTCCTTTGCTGTGACTGGGCTTTTCATCTGACCTTTTCTGATATTCACTGCCTTTCCTGATGTCGAAAGGGATGTTCTGGACATGTGGTTTCTGCCTCCTGTCCATTCTGTTCATCACTTTGTTGAACTGTTTTCCAAGGAGCACAACTGCGTTAGTCAGACCTTCATCAGTGTCCAGGTCATACTCATCTTCTTCTCCTTCATCATTGGACACGAAAGCCAGATTCTTGCTCTTCTTTTCAGCCCTATCCGAGAGTCCGAGCTCAAAGGTTTGAAGGGAACCAATGAGTTCATCTACTCTCATGCTGCAAATGTCTTGGGCCTCCTCTATTGCAGTGACTTTCATGTCAAATCTCTTAGGCAAGGATCTGAGGATCTTTCTCACCAGCTTTTCATCTGTCATCCTTTCTCCCAAGGCAGTGCAAGCATTGGCAATTTCAAGAATGTTCATGTGGAAGTCATGAATGCATTCTTCCTCCTTCATCTTCAGATTTTCGAATTTTGTAGCCAACAGTTGCAATCTGGACATCTTCACTTTGGAGGTTCCTTCATGCGTGGTTTTCAGAATCTCCCATGCATCCTTGGCAACTGTGCATGTGTTGATCAATCTGAAGATATTCTTGTCAACTCCATTGAATAGGGCATTCAAGGCTTTGGAGTTTCCAAGTGCCAATTCGTCTTCTTCTTTTGTCCAGTCTTCTTCTGGCTTGAATTCATCAGTGGGCTTTCCTTCTGTGTCCAGCATCTTGGGATGTTCCCAGCCTTTGATGACAGCTTTCCAGGTTCTGCTATCCAGTGATTTGAGGAAGGCCACCATCCTTGCTTTCCAGTATTCATAGTTGGTTCCATCAAGAATTGGTGGTCTGTTCACTGGTCCTCCTTCTTTCTCCATGTTCATCAGAATTTATCTCCCTAGATCTCACTCAGTGATTTCGAGTGCCTGCTCTGATACCAATTGAAATTCTGATACTGGGGACAGATGTCGTACAGGATGTCACGACATCACGCTTCAGAACATGCAGATTATCTTTGACTGTATGAACAGATTAAACAAGTAAATAACACAAGAGAATTGTTAACCCAGTTCGGTGCAACCTCACCTACATTTGGGGGCTACCAAGCCAGGGAGGAAATCCACTAAAATAGTGTTAGTTCAAGGTCTAACAGCCACTGTTTACAACCTTCTCACCTAACCACTACCCGTGCGACCTCTACCTAAGAGCCACTCTTAGATATGAGAACCCCGCTCACTCCCTCTCACTCACACTCCCGTGTTTACAAACAAATCAAAGACACACCAGAGATTGCTCTCTGAACAATAGAGATCAACTCTACACACTAGAGATCAACTCTACACACAAGAGATCAACTCTACACACTCAGGTCCAACACTTGATGTTAGGGTACCATCAAGGTGGCTCACAAAACACTCAAGTCCCAAAACTCACAAAATAACTCTTCAATCCCGGACTTGGTACAGAACTCGTGCAGCCTTCATGTTTATATAGCCGTGTGCGTTTCTGGGCTGCAACGACTTGTGCTGGAGAGATCTATCATTCTTCCTGAAAATCTGCACTTAAAGATCTAAAAGATACAGTTTGATCTTTTAGTTTTTATCTTTAATCTTTAATCTTTAATCCCTGAACGAACTCTTCTAGTTTGTAATTCGAACTTTAATTATCTTTTAATTCGTTCCTAAAGATAGATCATCTTATCTCTTGCTAACTGCACAATAATCTGTTAAAGAGATAACAGATTTCTGTGTCCAGTATTTTCGGGCAAGATGTCCTGGACATCGTATCCGACATCGTGGATCCTGCAGCTTCAATGCTTTTAGCAACTCCAGTATTTTCGGGCAGGATGTCCTGGACATTGTATCCGACATCGTGGATCCTGCAGCTTCAATGCTTTTAGCAATTCCAGTATTTTCGGGCAGGATGTCCTGGACATTGTATCCGACATCGTGGATCCTGCAACTTCAATTCTTCATTTTTCATTTTAACTTGCCTTGTGCATTGTGCAGCCCGATCTGATTCCTTGACATAACGTTGGACATCATGTGCAGCAACTCCAGCTTTCCTTCATTGTCTAAGTGCTTATGTTTTAACAAAATCTTAGCCAATCTTTTAAAACTCAGTAGAGCTAAGCACTAACAATCTCCCCCTTTGGCAAATTTTGTCTAAAACATACTTAGACACTTCCTGAGCAGGTACGAGCAGTTATGCAAGTGGGATCAGCAACTTTCATTATCAGAGTAATCAAGCACAGCGGAATCTGTAGTTTAGACAAGTTGCAAGTCGTTTCCAGGGTGTCAAGACATCTTTTGTGACATCAGCTTTCTGCTCCCCCTGTCTTCATGCTCTTACTGCTGTGAAGCAGTTCACTGCAGCATCTTCTATCAGCTACTAGTCTTTTCCAGGATGTCGAGACATCTCATGTGACATCAGCTTTTTGCTCCCCCTGTCTTCATGCTCTTACTGCAGCATCTTCTATCAGCTACTAGTAGCTTACATTAGTCATCATCAGCAGCAGCAGTCTCCCCCTCAAATTCATATTCATACACCTCCCCCTCGAAATCATGAATCATGCATACATCGTATCCTACTTCTCAAAATCATACATCATGCATAATACTACTATTGCATACATATTAATACCATTACTCCCAAATCATGCATGATACATAACACTATTACTCCCCCTTTTTAGACAGAATTTGACAAAAGTAGAATGCATGAGCTTAAGGTGCAAATATTACAGACCAATAGTAACCATTGTTCAAAGGGACATGCCCCTATAGCTAGTAAAAAGCAAAAACATAAAGGTCTGATGATCATGGGGTGGCTTCAGAATCATCATCTGATTCAGTATCTGCTGCATCTTCCTCTTCCTCAGCTGCTTCTTCTTCTTCCTCAGCTGCTTCTTCTTCTTCCTCAGCTGCTTCACCATCATCAATGCCACTTTCTGAGAGCCTTTTGATCAGCCGTTCCAGCTCCATCTTCTTCTCTGTGGTGGCTTTGATGGTTGCTTCCAGCACCTTGCATGTGTCCTTGAGTTCAGCAATCAGAGCATCCTTGGACACAGCACCTGAAGCAGCAGCTTTCCCTGATGTCGAGACAATGTCTGGGACATGTGTCCCCTCAAACAGTTTGTAATGCAGGGATAGAGGAGATTCTCTCTTCATCACAGAGTCAATGTTGTTTAAAATATTTGGATGTTGACTCAACATAATGCCACACAATACAGTAGGGAAGGCAATGGGTAATTTGACAGCAAAGGATTCTGAATGCTTAACAGTTTGATCAAAAATATAGTTTCCAAAATTAAATTTGGACTTGGTTCCAACAGCATACAGAAATTTACCCAAACCTGTGGCAACAGTGGAAGTATGATTGGTGGGTACCCAGTTTGCAGCGCCAATCCTATGCAGGATTGCATACTTCACACTCAGCTTCCCTGCAGAAAGCTTCCCTTTCTTTGGCCAATGCTGGACTTGTTTGGCAGTGATTTCCTTGGCAATTTGATGCTCAGAAACAGTAATATCCACCACTCCATCTGTTGGTCTGTCCAGGTATTTGTTGATTACAGCAGGGGAGAATCTAACACATTTTCCTCTGACAAACACTCTTTGATACTCATCACTCTTTCTGTTTGTTATGTCAGAGGGAATGTTGACAATGAATTCCCTGACTAGACTCTCATAGCAGTCTCCCAACTTGGTGACAGTTTTCAGCAGTCCAGCAGCCTTGATGAGGTCCATGATCTCCTTGCAATCCAAGGCAGCTCTTCCCAGTTCTCTTTCCAAGGCAAGTCTGCGTTGATACACAAATTTCCACCTTTCTACATTGCCAATGGAGTGGAATGAGATGTTGTCCAATGGTGCATCAAGGACATTTTCAGGCACCTTTTTCCCTGATTTCTTGGCCCTCTTTGATGTCGAGACATCTAGTTCGACATCATCATCAGAATCAGATGAGGAAATTTCTTTCCTCTTCTTGGAAGGGATTGCAACTTTGCTCTGTCTGGATGTGGTAGGAGTGATTGGAGTGCTTTTCTTCTGGGCCATAGTCTTGATTCGTCCAGACCTCTTAATGGGGGTTTTTCCTTTTCTGCTTTGTAGTCTTTCCGCAATGCCAGGTGCCAACTTGTTGGCAATGGGTTCCTCATCAGATTCTACTTCTTCCAGGTCAATGAGGTCACCTGGAGCAGGTTCTGGTGCCCGTGGTGCAGGGGTCTCCTCTGTGGCTTGATCCTCTTCCTCTGTTGATTCCTCTTTGCTGGGTGAAGAGAGGACTTCAGTATTTGGGGTGGAAGATGTTGGAACATCTTTCTCAGCATCAGGAACAGCAACATCTGGGGTGGAAGATGTTGGAACATCTTTCTCAGCATCAGGAACAGAGGCGTCTTTCAAAATGCTACTCACAATACTGCGGATCTTCTTATCCATCTCCGGGTCTACTTCCCTAGGACTTGTTGCAATGCTAGGGTTTTCAGAAATCTTCACTCCCTGTTGTCGTTTGGGAACCAGTTTTTCAGGAACAGGGGCTTGACCAGGAATCATCTGTATGGGCTGGATATTGAATTCAGGTCGTTCCTGGTTTGATGGTGCAGAGGGTGAACCAGGAGCTGACGTTTCTTTTGGTGAGGTAGCCATGGAGAAGCAGAGCGTTTGGAATGATTTCGTAAATCTCTGAGAGCTGTTAGGGAATGCTGAAAACGAGATTACCACGAAAATATAAGTTTGAATGAGGAATGTAGAGGGACGTGTGAAGCAACGGTCGAATTTGCTTTGGTTTAGTAGTGAACGTGCTATTAATGTTAAGTGAGACGTTTGAGCACGTTCAGATAGCAGTAGTTGCTATAATTCCTCTAGCAGACAAATGCCTAGCTTGCCCCTCAGTTTTTCAAACTGATTTGCATCCAATGCCTTTGTGAAAATATCTGCTATTTGTTCCTCAGTGTCAACATGCTCTAGTGTGATAACTTTATCATCAACAAGCTCTCTGATATAGTGATGTCTAATGTCGATGTGCTTGGTTCTGCTGTGTTGCACAGGATTTTTAGAAATATTAATAGCACTCAAGTTGTCACAGTATAATGTCATGACATCTTGTTCGACATTGTACTCCTTGAGCATCTGCTTCATCCAAACTAGTTGTGAACAGCTGCTTCCTGCTGCAATATACTCTGCTTCTGCAGTAGATAGGGACACACAGTTCTGCTTCTTGCTGAACCATGAAACAAGATTGTTGCCCAAATAGAAACATCCACCTGAAGTGCTTTTTCTGTCATCTGCACTTCCAGCCCAATCAGCATCACAATACCCAACCAGCATTGAATCTGAACAATGACAGTACATAATCCCATAGTCACTGGTGCCATTTACATATTTCAGAATTCTCTTTACTTGAGTCAAGTGACTTATCTTGGGATTGGCTTGATATCTTGCACAAGCACCTACTGCATAGGTGATGTCGGGTCTGCTAGCTGTTAAATATAGTAAGCTCCCAATCATGCTTCTGTACAGGCTTTGGTCAACACTGGTCCCAGCTTCATCTTTTGACAGCTTCAAGTGAGTAGGTGCAGGTGTTCTTTTATGGCTGGCATTCTCCATCCCAAACTTCTTGACAATGTTCTTTGCATACTTGCTTTGTGAGAGGAATATGGAGTCTTCCTTCTGCTTCACTTGGAGTCCCAGAAAATAAGTCAGCTCTCCAACAAGACTCATCTCAAATTCAGATTGCATCTGTTGGACAAAATGTCGAAGCATCTCATTCGACATCCCTCCAAACACAATGTCATCAACATATATCTGTGCTATCATCAACTTTTCAGCATCTTGTTTGACAAAGAGAGTCTTGTCAATTCCTCCCTTCCTATACCCTTGCTGAGTAAGGAACTCTGTTAGCCTTTCATACCAAGCTCTTGGAGCTTGCTTCAATCCATAGAGAGCCTTCTTGAGCCTGTATACATGATCTGGATGAGTTGGATCTACAAATCCCTTTGGCTGCTCCACGTAGGCTTCTTCATTCAGGTATCCATTCAGAAACGCGCTCTTCACATCCATTTGGTACAGCTTGAATTTGAGGATGCAAGCTACACCAAGTAACAATCTGATGGACTCAAGTCTAGCAACTGGGGCAAACGTTTCATCAAAGTCTACACCTTCAATCTGAGTGTAGCCTTGAGCAACAAGTCTGGCCTTGTTTCTGGTTATAACACCTTCTTCATTGGTTTTGTTCTTGAAGATCCACTTGGTGCCAATCACATTAGTTCCCTCGGGTCTAGGAACTAGCTCCCAGACTTCATTCCTTTTGAATTGCTCCAATTCTTCTTGCATAGCATTGATCCAGAACTCATCAGTCAGTGCCTCTTTCACATTCTTGGGCTCAATTTTGGAGACAAAGCATGAATTGGAGACAATCTCAATCTCCCTTGATCTTGTAGTGACTCCTCTGTTTGGATCTCCTATAATCAGCTCCTTGGGGTGCATCTTCTGGATTCTAATGGAGGGTCTCTTGTCAGGTTGGTTGATGTCTGATTCATCTGTAGCAGGATCAGAGTTTTCTGCATTTTCTGTACTTTTAGCTGTATCTGCTACCTTGTCTCCCGATGTTCTGACATCTTCTTCGACATCCTTCTTTCTTGCTGGACTTAGATCATCAACAACCACATTGATGGATTCCATCACAGTTCTGGTTCTGGAATTGAATACTCTATATGCTCTGCTGTTTGTAGAGTATCCCAGGAATATTCCTGCATCACTCTTGGGATCCATCTTTCTCCTTTGCTCTCTATCTGCCAAAATGTAACATGGACTTCCAAAGATGTGGAAGTGCTTGACAGTTGGCTTCCTCCCTTTCCAGATTTCATACAGTGTGGTTGGAGTCCCTCTTCTCAGTGTGATTCTGTTGTGGATGTAGCATGCTGTGTTCATGGCTTCAGCCCAGAGATTATAGGGAAGTTCTTTGGCATGAAGCATGACCCTAGCAGCCTCTTGCAAAGTCCTGTTTTTCCTCTCAACTATGCCATTCTGTTGTGGTGTAATGGCTGCAGAGAACTCATGAGTGATGCCTTCAGATGTGCAGAATTCAGTAAACCTGCTGTTTTCGAACTCTCTGCCATGGTCACTCCTGATTCTCTTGATGACACAGTCTTTTTCTCTTCGAAGTCTTAGACTCAACTCCTTGAATACTTCAAAGGTGTCTGATTTTTCTCTGATAAAGTTGACCCAGGTAAATCTGGAGAAATCATCCACAACAACATAAGCATACCTCTTTCCTCCAAGGCTTTCAACTTGCATAGGCCCCATCAAGTCCATGTGAAGTAGTTCCAGCACCCTGGAAGTGGTCTGATGTTGAAGCTTCTGGTGGGACATCTTGACTTGCTTTCCAATCTGACATTCACCACAAATTCTGCCTTCTTCTATTTTCAGATTGGGAATGCCTCTAACAGCACCTTTGTCAATGATTTTCTTCATGCCTCTTAAGTGCAGATGTCCAAATCTTTGATGCCATATTCTGACTTCATCTTCTTTGGAGGATAGACATGTGGAGGAGTAACTGGTTTCTTGAGGTGTCCATAGGTAGCAGTTGTCCTTTGATCTGCTGCCCTTCATTAGAACTTCACTCTTCTCATTTGTCACCAAGCATTCTGACTTTGTGAAGTTTACATTGAATCCTTCATCACACAGCTGACTGATGCTGATCAAGTTTGCAGTGAGTCCCTTCACCAGCAGTACTTTGTCCAGACTAGGAAGTCCATCATGGACTAGCTTTCCCATTCCAGTGATCTTTCCTTTAGAGCCATCTCCAAATGTCACATAGCTAGTGGAGCAAGGTTCAATGTTCACCAGGAATTCTTTGACTCCAGTCATGTGTCTGGAACAGCCGCTATCTAGGTACCAATCTTCCTTAGCTGATGCTCTAAGTGAGGTATGAACAACAAGACTAACAGTCTTGTGTTTTGGAACCCACACCATCTTCCTTCCACTGCTGCTACTTTGAGCTCCATGATGTGGATGGCCATGTAAATGATAGCAAAAGGGCTTTATGTGACCATACTTGCCACAGTAGTGACACCTCCACTTCTTTCTTTTGCTCCTTTTCTGCTGCGTTCCATGATGTCGAGACCGATGTTGTGACATCGTGGCTCCAGTGCTGTTTTTGGCAGGAACAAATTCTGTCATGGTTGTTCTGCCAGCAGACTTAGGATTAAATCCAAGTCCTCTCTGGTTTCCAACATTCTTTCCAAGCTGTAGCACCTCATCAAGCGTATCTGAGCCTTTATTCAGCATCTTTATTGATTTTGTCATGTTTTCCAGTTTAGAGTTCAGAAAACCAACTTCTCCTTTAAGCTCAGATATCTCCTCTTCATGTGCCTCCTTTTCAGCCTCCAGATTTGCAATGACCTTCTTCAGTTGTGCTTCTTGCTGAAGAATCTTCTCACTTTTGATGCATAGTTCTCTATAGGATGCAGCGAGCTCATCAAAAGTGATTTCACTGTCTGTATCACTTGAATCTTCAGCAGATTCAAATCTCCCAGTGAGTGCATTCACATCTCTGTCAGAATCACTTTCTTGTTCACTCTCTGTATCAGATCGACATACAGAAAGTCCTTTCCTCTGCTTCTTGAGATGAGTGGGACATTCAGCTATGATGTGTCCAAAGCCTTCACACCCACGGCATTGAATTCCTTTGCTGTGACTGGGCTTTTCATCTGACCTTTTCTGGTATTCACTGCCTTTCCTGATGTCGAAAGGGATGTTCTGGACATGTGGTTTCTGCCTCCTGTCCATTCTGTTCATCACTTTGTTGAACTGTTTTCCAAGGAGCACAACTGCGTTAGTCAGACCTTCATCAGTGTCCAGGTCATACTCATCTTCTTCTCCTTCATCATTGGACACGAAAGCCAGATTCTTGCTCTTCTTTTCAGCCCTATCCGAGAGTCCTAGCTCAAAGGTTTGAAGGGAACCAATGAGTTCATCTACTCTCATGTTGCAAATGTCTTGGGCCTCCTCTATTGCAGTGACTTTCATGTCAAATCTCTTAGGCAAGGATCTGAGGATCTTTCTCACCAGCTTTTCATCTGTCATCCTTTCTCCCAAGGCAGTGCAAGCATTGGCAATTTCAAGAATGTTCATGTGGAAGTCATGAATGCATTCTTCCTCCTTCATCTTCAGATTTTCGAATTTTGTAGCCAACAGTTGCAATCTGGACATCTTCACTTTGGAGGTTCCTTCATGCGTGGTTTTCAGAATCTCCCATGCATCCTTGGCAACTGTGCATGTGTTGATCAATCTGAAGATATTCTTGTCAACTCCATTGAATAGGGCATTCAAGGCTTTGGAGTTTCCAAGTGCCAATTCGTCTTCTTCTTTTGTCCAGTCTTCTTCTGGCTTCAATTCATCAGTGGGCTTTCCTTCTGTGTCCAGCATCTTGGGATGTTCCCAGCCTTTGATGACAGCTTTCCAGGTTCTGCTATCCAGTGATTTGAGGAAGGCCACCATCCTTGCTTTCCAGTATTCATAGTTGGTTCCATCCAGAATTGGTGGTCTGTTCACTGGTCCTCCTTCTTTCTCCATGTTCATCAGAATTTATCTCCCTAGATCTCACTCAGTGATTTAGAGTGCCTGCTCTGATACCAATTGAAATTCTGACACTGAGGACAGATGTCGTACAGGATGTCACGACATCGCGCTTCAGAACATGCAGATTGTATATGATAGTATGAACAGATTAAACCAGTAAATAACACAAGAGAATTGTTAACCCAGTTCGGTGCAACGTCACCTACATCTGGGGGCTACCAAGCCAGGGAGGAAATCCACTAAAATAGTATTAGTTCGAAGATCTAATAGCCACTGTATACAACCTTCTCACCTAACCACTACCCATGCAACTTCTACCTAAGAGCCACTCTTAGATATGAGAACCCCTCTCACTCCCTCTCAATCACTCACCCGTGTTTACAAACAAATCAAAGACACACCAGAGATTGCTCTCTGAACAATAGAGATCAACTCTACACACTCAGGTCCAACACTTGATGTTAGGGTAACATCAAGGTGGCTCACAAAACACTCAAGTCACAAAACTCACAAAATAACTCTTTAATCTCTGACTTGATTAAAAAACCCGTGCAACCTTCATGTTTATATAGCAGTGTACGTATCTGGGCTGCAACAACTTGCGCTGGATAAGCTCTATCATTCTCCTGAAAAATCTGCACTTAAAGATCTAAAAGATAAAGTTTTATCTTTTAGTTTTTATCTTCAATCTCTAATCCCTGAACGAAACTATTCAAGTTTGTAATTCAATCTTTAATTATCTTTTAATTCGTTCCTAAAGATAGAGCTCCTAATCTGTTGCTGACTGCACATTAATCTGTTAAAGATATAACAGATTTATGTGTCCAGTATTTTCGGGCAGGATGTCCTGGACATTGTATCCGACATCGTGGATCCTGCAGCTTCAATTCTTCATTTGACATTTTATCTTGCCTTGTGCATTGTGCAGCCCAATCTGATTCCTTGACATAATGTTAGACATCATGTGCAGCAACTCCAGCTTTCCTTCATTGTCTAAGTGCTTATGTTTTAACAAAATTTTAGCCAATCTTTTAAAACTAAGTAAAGCTAAGCACTAACAAGCACGACGAGATAAAATTATTTTGAGAACAATTGAGGAGTCGTATGTTTTGTACAGTTCATAGATAGAGTTTATGTGCTAAAATATTTTCTGAGTTGGACCTGAATTAGGAGGGAGAGGCCCTAACAGACTCTTCGGAGTATAGGCCTTGGGGGTAAATACACCTGGTTTGAGTGCTCCTTTAAGCCTGTGTCGATTCCACATGGTTGGAGCATTCTCACAAAACAACATGACCTTGATTGGTCTCCCTATGATTTTACCTAGTGAGAGTGACCTGACTTACTAGTGCGTGGTTTGTCTTGTCATGTACTCCTACGCCCGACGAGGTTTTTCACTAACATGGTACCACATTGCATATATGATTGAGTCTTAGTGTATCTATTGCATAACACTTGTGTATTGATAGATATTGATTGATTTAGTGATATTGTGTTTTGATCCTTGAGTACATGAATGATGAGAAAATGAATGAGACGTGTTGTGTTGTGATGTGATGTTATGCAACAAAGTGATGGAATGACATGAGCTATGTTTAAGTAAGTTATATTTCGTTTATATGATATGTATATTTACATATTGTTTTGTTTCTCTCTATTAGCTAGGAATGTGATAACTCACTCCCCGTGTGCTATTTGTGTTTGGATCCTATGATGATTTCGAACCTTGTGTTTGTGGGAGCAGATGGTTAGGTGGATGACTATGCAGAACCTCATGCTAGAGGACACAAGAACACAATGCTCTAATAGGATGTGACATTGGGGTATAGGTTTCTATATTTATTGCATGAAGTCTTGGACGACCTTGTTTTGAGCCGAGATGATTTATTATTTATTTGGACAAGTTTTATTATGATGCTAGAAAAGTGAATGTGAGCCTTTTACCCTTTTGAAAGGCTTGTATTTAAATGTGTTTTAAAAACATTTAATTAATTCTGATTTCTTATTCTTTTTATTATTAGTACATATATGTGAGGGGTAAAGGGCGTCACAGGATGACTTAAAGGAATTAATTAGTACTACCTATACCAACAAGATTCATCTACTTTTTGAAGTGAGGACAAAGTACACTGAAAAGTCTGATGTTGGTTTGTGGGGATAGTCATTAATATTGAAAGCAGACGAAGAAAATTGTAGAGGTCTTAGAAAGGGCTACCTACGGAAGATTCTGACCAGTGGAAGGTTTTGACCAACAAAGATGTTGAGTGAAGTGTCACCGCATGAAGTACGATAGAGTGCGAGCTGCCAAGAAGTCGAAAATCGGGAATGTTATAGAGTTAAATTACATGGCCGCTTAGTGCACGGTGGAATTTTGCTACAGATGGAATTTTTGTTAAAGCAGTTTCCAAATTTTTGCCAACTAACTAAATAAATTATTTACACTAAAAGAAAAATATGACTAACAAGAAACTTATACAACTAATATTGTTAGACAAGTGGCCTCAGATATCTTAAGAAGAGGGGTTGAATTAAGATATCTCAAACTATTTCCCCAATTAAAATTCTATTTTAATTTCAATGCAAGTTACAAGTTCCCTTAAAAATGAACTCTTAAATAATGATTCAAATAAAACAATTTGAATATAAATGCAAAGCAATAATAAATAAAAGAGTTTAAGGGAAGAGAAACTGCAAACTCAGATTTATATTGGTTCGGCCACACCCTTGTGCCTACGTCCAGTCCCCAAGCAACCCGCTTGAGAGTTTTACTATCTTGTAAAATCCCTTTACAAATTTTGAACACACAAGGACAATCCTTCCTTTGTGTTTAGATTTCTTTACAACAAGAGACCCTCGGTCTCTCAATCCCTTTTGAGAATTTAGAAAGAAGAGAAGAATAAATCTCTCTTGAAAGAGATAAATTGTACAATTTGAGCACTCAATTAATTCCTTATTGAATAGCAAGTGTATTGGCCAAGGAATTCTTAAGAGGATGAAATGTTTTTGCTCTTTGAGAGAATAATACTTTTTGTTATGACAAACTCTGAGCAAATTCGTGTTCCAAGTCACATATAAATAGACCTTTGGTGGCCATGTAAAAACCATTTGAAAAGATATGACTCTTGGAACTAATTTTCTGAAAAATCTCCTCTGGTAATCGATTACAGGATATGTGTAATCGATTACAGGCTTTAAAATTTGAATTAAAACGTTTATTAACTACTGGTAATCGATTACCAATAATGTGTAATCGATTACACAGTCTAAAATTTGAATTCAAATTTTTAATAGCTGTTGTAAACCATTTTGGCCACTGGTAATCGATTACATCCTCTGGTAATCGATTACCAGAGAGTAAATCTCTTTAAAAAAGACTTTTTAACTTAAATTTCTTGGCCAAACCTTTTGCTATTTCAATTAGGAATTCCCTTCCTAAAATACTAGAGATCTTCTTGATGTTGTATCTTGTATTCTTGAATGATTGTCTTGAATTAAACTTGAGAAGCGCATTTTCATCAAATCATCACGATCATCATCAAAACATCAAAGACAAAGTCAAAGTCTTTGCTTCTACAATCTCCCCTTTTTGATGATGACAATTTAATTCCTGAAATCAAGATACAAGTAATGTAGATGCATGATATATTGCGTTCACTCATTTCATACTCCCCCTATGTTTTGGAATTGATGATCACTTGATTTCTAAGCTTCTATACCACCTCATTTCTCTCCCCCTTTGGCAACATCAAAAAGACAAAGTGCGTGGTAATAACAATACAATAGCATTCGTATAATTCAATATAACACGAAAAAACTAAGACCAAAAATAATCCAAACAGTCATAAGTTAACTAAATAATCCAAATATTCATAAGGTAAATAAATAATCCAAACATTCATAAGTCAAACCATATTTAATCCTAAGCATAAAAGACTAAAGTTCAAATACCAAAAGATAACTAAAGTGCAGAAAATAATAGCCTAAAGATCATAGCCAAATACACGGCTTATAAGGAAAAGAGAATTATAAACTAAACACTAAGAAGGTGGTGGTGGTGGTGGAAGAATGAAGCTCTGACGAATATATCCCACATCTTCTTCAAGCTGTGTGAGACGGATATTCATTCCTGCAAAGCGATTATCCAATGAATCAAAATGTTCACCAACATAAGAGCGAAGACCCCGTAACTCTGAAAGAACTTCAGTCATAAGGGCTGAATCATCTCGCTGAGGAGGAGGAGAAGGAGTGCACTCATCTTGTGGAGGAAGTGCATCTTTCTTCAGCCATTAACCATTACGATCCTTACGGTAACCAAAAGAAGTGACAGCACCAGCACCTATAACGCTTGACTTGAACAAAAGGTTCATCATCGAGAGGAATTTGAAAATGACGGAGAAAGAGAGTGACCAATTGAGGGTAAGGGAGAGGTGCATTGGCCCGTAATGCCTTATGCATTCGGTACCGAACCAAGTGAGCCCAGTTGATCTGACGACCAGTAAGGAAAGCCCACATCAAGATCAAGTCCTCCTCAGAGGCTTGAGCCAAATTTGAAGACCGGGGAAGCAAAATGCTAACAATAATATAGTGCATGATGCAATTATCAAATGTCAATGATCCGGCCAGCAATCTACCGATCATTTCAGCCTGGTCATTACAAACCATACGGCGAGCATCATGACTAGAATAATCAAATTTCCAATCATCAACAATGGTGCCCTCAAAAGGTGCACCTTGACTGGGTAATTTTGTCAACGAAAAGAACAAAGATTGATCAATGATCATAGAAATACCATGCACCTCAGAAGAAATAATACCATCCTGAATTTTTAAATTGTTGCAGAAGACTTTAACAAGTTCAGGATAGTAAGGCAATTTTAAAGACATGAAATCAATCCATCCAGAGTTTTGAAACACTTGATAACAGTCAAATGTCTCATCATTAAAGAAATCTATGTCTAGGTGCTTAGGGTCTAGAATGATCCTAGAAGAAAATTGAGAAAGGTACCGTAGACGTTGATCATCAGAAGAAAACAGAGTGGATGATCTTGGAGATGATAAGGAAGTATGAATAGGTGTTGTGGGTGCTTCAGATGGTCCGTGGCGGCGATGGCCAGCAGCAGCGGTGGTGGAGGATGATCCCTTTCGCTTCTTCGATGATTCTGCCATTTGATGAAGTTTTAGGGAATTTCAATCGGTGGAATCGAAAGAGGAGTGAAAATGAGGAAGATTGGGCTTTGCGGGACGTGTTTTGGTGAAGAATTGAGGAAGATATGAGGGTTTGAAGATTAGGGATGAAGGGGGCACGAAGAAGAGATGGTGGCTGCGCAGCGTGACTGGTTCTCGTAGGTATTTATAGAGGAGGACGAGATGTAATCGATTACAAGATTTGGTAATTGATTACAGGAGTAGTAAGCCTTCTGGTAATCGATTACAGGCTGTTGTAATCGATTACAAGCTGTATGTTCTTGTGTAATCAATTACACTGAATGGTAATTGATTACCGGAGCATAAACTAGGCTAGTTCCTCTAAAAATTACCTATGTCTATGCTAAATACATCTAACACTATCAATCATCACTACTAATGTATTTAATTCAATCATTCAAACATCAAACACACAATAATGCATCAAGCCATCATAATACCATGAATTTAAACAAAATCAAGCAAAGTAACATACTTAACATGAACAATCAATAATAATAAAAAAATATATAATTCAATCAATCAATCCTTATTTATCCAAATCACTAACATCTAAGAGGCCTAATTCTCTTCTAATAGAGAAGAATGTTTCTTTGGGGAGAGGTTTTGTGAAGATATCAGCAAGTTGATTCTTTGTATCAACAAACTCTAACACACAATCTCCCTTTAGAACATGATCTCTTAGAAAATGGTGCCTAATTTCTATATGTTTAGTTCTAGAATGTTGAACTGGATTTTTGGAAAGATTAATTGTGCTTGTATTATCACATTTAATAGGTATATGGTCAAGAAGGATTCCATAGTCAGAAAGTTGTTGCTTTATCCATAAGATTTATGCACAACAATTGCCGGCAGAAATATATTCCACTTCTGCAGTGGATAAAGCAACACTATTTTGTTTCTTACTATGCCAAGAAACTAGAGCAGATCCAATGAACTGACAAGTTCCACTTGTGCTCTTTCTATCTGTTTTAGAACCGGCAAAGCCTGAATCAGAATATCCAATTAAGGTGCATGTGGAATTTCTAGGATACCATAAACCTATATTCATAGTGCCTACTAAATATCTTATGATTCTTTTAACAACACTAAGATGTGATTGTTTAGGATTTGATTGAAATCTAGCACACATACACACACTAAACATTATATCAGGTCTGCTAGCAGATAAATAAAGAAGTGATCCGATCATACCTCGATATTGCTTAACATCTATTGATTGACCGATTTCATCTTTATCTAAATAGCAAGAAGTGCTCATTGGTGTAGCCATGTGCTTAGCATTTTCCATGCCGAATTTGTGGATTAACTCTTTGCAGTACTTGGATTGATTGACAAATATACCATCCTTGGTTTGTTTAATTTGCAATCCAAGAAAGAAATTAAGTTCTCCCATCATTGACATTTCAAACTCACTTTGCATGTCATGAGAGAATTCCTTGCACAATAATTCATTAGTGGATCCAAAAATAATATCATCAACATAAATTTGAACTAATAAAATATCATGTGATTTTCTCTTTATGAAAAGAGTAGTATATACTTTTCCTCTAGAGAAGCCCTTTTCTAAAAGGAACTTACTTAGACGCTCATACCAAGCCCTAGGGGCTTGTTTCAAGCCATATAAAGCCTTTTTCAATTTATAAACATGAGTTGGCTTATCCGATATTTTAAAACCTAGTGGTTGTTCAACATATACTTCTTCTTGAATTAAGCCATTTAGAAAAGCACTTTTAACATCCATTTGATAAAGCTTAAAATTCATTATGGATGCATAAGCTAAGAGCATTCTAATGGCTTCTAATCTAGCAACTGGAGCATATGTTTCTTCATAATCTATACCTTCTTCTTGATTGTATCCTTTTGAAATTAATCTAGCCTTATTTCTATTGATTATGCCATGTTCATCTAACTTATTTCTAAATACCCATTTTGTTCCTATGATGGGATAGTTTTTAGGTTTCTCAACAAGTTCCCACACATTGTTTCTTTCAAACTGATTTAGTTCTTCTTGCATAGCAATTATCCAATGATCATCTATTATGGATTTTTTTATATTTTTAGGTTCAATCATAGATAGAAAAGCCATATTAATTCATAATTCTTTAAGAGAATGTCTAGTTGTTACCCCTTTTGAGATATCACCAATAATGTTGTCAAAGAGATGATCTTTTGAGGCTTTCCATTCTTTTGGAAGTTCATCATTTGATTTGGCTTCTTTTGGAGGATCTTCATTGCTTCCTTTCCCTTTTCCTTTAGAATCTTGTCCATGAATATGAATTTGTTCTAAAGATTCTGCAATATCATCTAGTATATTCTTTCTTGACAAAATAGCATTAGATTCATCAAAAGAAACATGAATGGATTCTTCAATACTCATAGTTCTTTTGTTATATATTCTATATGCTTTACTTTGCAATGAATATTCAAGAAAGATGCCTTCATCAGATTTTGCATCAAATTTTCCTAGATTATCTTTACCATTATTAAGCACAAAACATTTGCAACCAAAAACATGAAGATGTGAAATATTAGGTTTTCTACCATTATATAACTCATATGGAGTTTTCTTTAATATGGGTCTTATTAAGGCCCTATTCATGATGTAACATGCAGTATTGACGGCTTCAGCCCAAAAATATTTTGGAAGAGAAGTATAATTTAATAAAGTTCAAGCAATTTCTTCCAATGACCTATTTTTCCTCTCAACAACTCAATTTTGTTGAGGGGTTCTTGGTGCAGAAAAATTATGCTCAATACCATGTTCATCACAAAATAATTCAAAATCTTTGTTTTGAAATTCACCCCCATGATCACTTCTAATAGATGCAATCTTAAGATTTTTCTTGTTTTGTATAACTTTAGCAAGTTTCCTAAATGCTTGGAATGCATCACTTTTTTGAGTAATGAATAATGTCCATGTATATCTAGAGAAATCATCAACTATGACAAGAGCATAGTAATTTCCTCCAAAACTCATAGTTCTAGAAGGACCAAATAAATCCATATGCAATAATTGTAAGGGTTGAGTAGTTGAAACAATATTTTTGGGTTTGAATGAGACTCTAGTTTGTTTTCCCTTTTGACATGCACCACATAGTCTATCTTTTTCAAATTTTAATTTAGGCAAACCAACAACTAAATCTTTTGAAATTAATTTATTTAACTGATCCATGTTTATGTGAGCAATTCTTTTATGCCATAACCATGAATCATCATCTTTGCTAAGAAAACAATGATTGTTATCTAGTTTTAGGCTTAAATCTATCATATATACATTGTTGACTCTATATCCTACATGCTTTATATTGGTGTCATGCTTATGTTCTATAAGAGATTTCTGAGAATCAAATGATACTAGATAGCCTTTGTCACATAATTGACTAACACTAAGTAGGTTGTGCTTAAGACCTTCAACAAGTAGAACATTTTCAATGGAGTTTGAAGAATTTGTACCTATTTTACCAACTCCAAGGATTCTACCTTTGTTGTTGTCACCATAAGTTACATGCCCGCTTTTCTTGGGAGAGATATGTGTGAACTTTGATGCATCTCCCGTCATATGTTTTGAACATCCGCTATCTATGTACCATTTCTTCCTCAAAGATACCTACATGATCAAGTTTTTGACTTAGGTACCCAAACTTTATTGGGTCCTTGTGTGTTGGTGTAGACTGAAGATCCTTTTGGGACCCATATCATTTTAATGTTGTTGTAGTTTTTCTTAAAATAAAATGTAGATGTGTCATGCCCTTTTCTTCCACAATAAAAACAAATGATATAACTAGAATTATATTTTTGTGTGGAAGCAAAGAGGTTTTTATGAAATTTTTGTTGTTTTTCAGGTTTATATCCTATTACAGCCTTATTAGTGACACATCTTTGTTTTCCTAATATGACATCTAAATTATTTTTACTAATAGAAAATTTTGCAAGTGAGTTTTTCAAATCTTTAATTTCATTTTCATATTTGCTACAACAACTACAAGAATCAGATATTTTCTTGTCAGAAATAGTAGAGATATAAAATTTTTCATTTGATTTAGAAATTGAAACTTCAGTTCTAAGATGATCTAATTCTTTATTTAATTTTGAAATTTCATTTTCCAAATCTGAAATTGTTTTCTTAGAAGATGAAACTAACTTTGCAAGTTTGATTGACTCTTTATGCAAATCAGCAAATGCATCTTGTAATTCATCAAAAGAAATGGATAAGTTATTTGAAGATGTTACCTCTCCATCGCTTTCATAACTTTTAGCCATTAGACAGAGGTTTATCTCTTCATTTTCTGAATCTTCAGAAGATTCCATATCATTGTCATCCCATGTGATGTAAGCTTTCTTCATTTTCTTTTCACTAAAATTTTTCTTTTCAGATTTCTCCATCTTTTTGTTGAAGATAGGACAATCAACCCTTAGATGTCCAGGTTGATTGCATTCAAAGCATTTTAGAGTAGAAGATGAAACTTCTATCCTTCTTTTAGATTTAAAATTTGGTCGCCTTTGACTTCCTTTGATTTTTAGAAACTTGTTGAACCTTTTTACAAAAAGGCTAAGATCATCATCTTCATCTAGATCAATTTCCTTATCACTTTCTTCTTAGATTGAAGATGAGGCTTTAAGAGAAATTCCCTTCTTTTTCTTGTCATTTTCTTCATGTTGATTTAATCTCAACAATTCCATTTCGTGTTCCTGTAACTTTCCAAACAGAGTAGCAAGAGTCATGTTAGATAAATCTCTTGATTCAATAATGGTTGTTACTTTAGGTTGCCATTCTCTGCTTAAACATCTTAATACTTTGTTTATGAGATCTTCATTTTGAAAATCTTTCCCTAAAGCTGCAAGATGATTTACTATATGTGTGAACCTCTTTTGCATGTCTTGTATGCTTTCATTTGCTTTCATCCTAAATAGTTCATATTCATGAGTTAATGTGTTTATCCTAGATCTTTAAACATCTGTTGTGCCTTCATGTGTTACTTGTAGAGTGTCCCACATTTCATTAGCAATCTTACAATTTGAAACCCTAAAATATTCATCCATTCCCAGGGCAGATGTAATTATGTTTTTGGCTTTTAAATTATATTGTACTCGTCATCTATCTTCTTCAGACCATCTATATCTAGGTTTTTCTATTGTTGTGCTTCCACTTGTTGTGCTTCCATCTATTGTGATTCTTTCTATTGTGGTGGGTATATAAGGTCCTATTTCTATGGCTTCCCAAATGTTTAAGTCTATTGCCTCATTGAAAATTTGCATTCTGGTTTTCCAGTAGTGGTAACCCTCTCCATTAAAGATTGAGGTCTATTGATTGAATTTCCTTCTGGAAATAAGAAGTTTGCTGAGGCCATTATTCTTGAAGCTTCTAAACTTTATACAAGAATGAAGCTCTCATACCACTTTTTAGATAAGTGGCCTCAGATATCTTAAGAAGGGGGGTTGAATTAAGATATCTCAAACTATTTCCCCAATTAAAATTCTATTTTAATTTCAATGCAAGTTACAAGTTTCCTTAAAAATGAACTCTTAAATAATGATTCAAATAAAAAAATCTGAATATAAATGCAAAGCAATAATAAATAAAAGAGTTTAAGGGAAGAGAAAGTGCAAACTCAGATTTAAACTGGTTCGGCCACACCCTTGTGCCTACGTCCAGTCCCCAAGCAACCCGCTTGAGAGTTTAACTATCTTGTAAAATCCCTTTACAAGTTTTGAACACACAAGGACAATCCTTCCTTTGTGTTCAGATTTCTTTACAACAAGAGACCCTCGGTCTCTCAATCCCTTTTGAGAATTTAGAAAGAAGAAAATAATAAATCTCTCTTTAAAGAGATAGATTGTACAATCTGAGCACTCAATTAATTCCTTATTGAATAGCAAGTGTATTGGCCAAGGAATTCTTAATAGGATAAAATGTTTTTGCTCTTTGAGAGAATAAGACTTTTTGTTATGACAAACTCTGAGCAAATTCGTGTTCCTAGTCACATATAAATAGACCTTTGGTGGTCATGTAAAAACCATTTGAAAAGATATGACTCTTGGAACTAATTTTCTGAAAATCTCCTCTGGTAATCGATTACAGGATATGTGTAATCGATTACAGGCTTTAAAATTTGAATTAAAACATTTATTAACTGCTGGTAATCGGTTACCAATAATGTGTAATCGATTACACAGTCTAAAATTTGAATTCAAATTTTTAATAGCTGTTGTAAACCATTTTGGCCACTGGTAATCGATTACCAGAGAGTAAATCTCTTAAAAAAAGACTTTTTAACTTAAATTTATTGGCCAAACCTTTTGTTATTTCAATTAGGAATTCCCTTCCTAAAATACTTGAGATCTTCTTGATGTTGTATCTTGTATTCTTGAATCATTGTCTTGAATTAAACTTGAGAAGCGCATTTTCATCAAATCATCACGATCATCATCAAAACATCAAAGACAAAGTCAAAGTCTTTGCTTCTACAAATATTATACATAGAATATATTAAATCATACAAGCATATAATTAAATTGCATAGTGCATAATTTCCATTGTCTAGTCCTTAATAGGGAGTCTCTACACGTGTAGAAAAATAAATTAAGAGAGAAATTTTAGGGTGTTACAATGAAAACCTAAGCACAGGGACCACCAAGCTCTGGCACATGGCATGGGGTGATATCATGGCATGGCATACCTAGCCAAGGCAAGAAACAAGTAAAACCAAGAAGTCTAGTTTTGGCCAAAATTTGTGTCGGCTACTAGCCAAGAACTTAGCCAAAAACTAGTGACCAGCCAAAACCTAAGCACGAGACAAACCAAGCTCCAAAAACATGCCACAAGATGATATCTTGGCACGGGGGACCTAGCCTAGGCATGAAACGGTGAAAACCAAGAAGTTGATTTTTTACCAAGATTTGTGCCAACGACGGCTAGCCAAGAACTTAGCCAAAACCGATCGACTGATGAAAACCTAAGCATGGGGAAAACCAAGGTCCAAAACTTAGCAAAGGGTGATATCCTGGCATGGTGGACCTAGCCAAGAGAAATGGGCAAAAACAAGAAGTTAATTTTTGACCAAACTTTGTGCCAATGACTAGCGAAGAACTTAGTTGAAGATGAACAACCAATCAAAACCTAAGCATGAGGAAAAAAAATCTCCAAAACTTGGCACGGGGTGATATCTTGGCATGATGGACCTAGCCAAGGCAAGAAACAAGAAAAAATAAGTTGATTTTTGGCCAAAATTTGTGCCAACAACAATGCCAAGAACTTAGCCAAAAACGAGCGATCGGACAAAAACTTAGCATGGGGAAAACCAAGCTCCGAAACATGGCATCGAGTGATATCTTTGCATGGGGACCTAACCAAGGCAAGAAATAGGGAAAACCAAGAAGTCAATTTTTGGCCTAGATTTGTGCCAATAACTTGCCAAGAAATTAGCCGAAAACGAATGACTAGTGAAAACCTAAGCACGACACAAACCAAGCTTCAAAACATGGAACAAGATGATATCCTGGCAAGGTGGATCTAGCCAAGGAAAGAAAGGAAAAAAAATCCTAGAAGTGAATTTTTGGCCAAAATTTTGTGCCAAGGATTAGCCAAGAACTTAGTCAAAAACGGGCGACTGATCAAAACCTAAGCACTGGGAAAACCAAGTTCCAACCCTTCACACAAGGCAAACCAATCTCTGAAACTTGGAACGAGGTGATATCTTGGAATGGAATACCATGCTCCAAAACATGGCACGTGGAGATATCCAGGCATGGGGGACCTAACCAAGGAAGGAAACGGGAAAAACCAAGAAGTCAATTTTAGGGCTAAAATTTGTGTTATTGACAAGCCAAGAACTTAGCTAAAAATAGGTGACTGATCAAAACTAAGCATGGGGCAAACCAAGTTCTGAAACTGGCAAAAGGTGTATCGTCGCATGGTAGACCTAGCCAAGGCAAGAAACAAGCCAAACCAAGAATTTGATTATGTGCCAAAATATGTGTCAACGACTAGCCAAGACCTTACCCGGAAAAGGGTGACCGGTCAAAAACTTTGCACGGGGCAAAGAAGGCTCCAAAACATGGCACGAGGTGATATCTTAATATGGTGGACGTAGCCAAAGCAAGAAACGGGCAAAACCAAGAAGTCGATTGTTGGACAAAATTTGTGTCAACGACTAGCCAAGAATGGGAAACCAATCAAAACCTAAGCACAAGGCAAACCAAGCTCTGAAACATGGCACATGTGATATATTGGAATGGCAGACCTAGCCAAGGCAAGAGACAAGCAAAACCAAGCAGTCAACTTTTGGCCAAAATATGTGTTAACAACTAGCCAATAACTTTTTGAAAAAAAGGCGACCAGTCAAAAACTAAGCACGTGCGAAATGAACTCTAAATCTTCGTATTGGGTGATAACATTGCATGGGAGACCTAGCAAAGGCAAGAAATGGGAAAAACTGAGAAGTCAATTTTTGCCAAAAATATGTGCGAATGGCTAGCCAAGAACTTAGCCGAAAATGAGAAATTGGGAAAAAACTTAGCACGAGGAAAAGAAGGCTCCGAAACATGGCACATGGTGATATCTTGGCATAGCAAACCTAGCTGAAGCAAGAAATGGGAAAACCAAGAAGTCAATTGTTGGCCAAAATTTGTGCCAATGACTAGCCAAGAACTTAGCCAAAAATGGAAGACCAATGAAAACCTAAGCACGGGGCAAACAAAGCTCCAAAACTTGCCACATGGTGATATATTGGCATGGCTGACCTAGCCAAGGCAAGAAATAGGAAAAACCAAGAAGTCGATTTTTTTGCCAGAATATGTGCTAACGACTAGCCACGAACTTAGTCAAAAATAGGCGGCCAGTTAAAAACTCAACATGGGGCAAACAAACTCTAAATCTTTGCATGGGGTAATATCTTTGCATGGGAGACCTAAGATAGGTATGAAACATGCAAAACTAAGAAGTCAATTTTCTGGCCAAAATATGTGTGGATGACTACCTAAGAACTTAGTAGAAAATGGGCCATCGAGTAGAAACTTAGCACAGGGAAAACTAAGCTCCAAAACATGGCACAAGTTTATTTCTTTGGATGGGGGACCTAACCAAGGCAAGAAACAAAAAAAAACAAGAAGTCAATTTTTGAGCAAGATTTGTGCCAATAATGACTAGCCAAGAAATTAGCCAAAAAATGAGTGACGAGTGAAAACCTAAGCATGACATAAACCAAGCTTCAAAACATGGCACGAGGTGATATCTTGGCATTCCAGACCTAGCCAAGGCAAGAAACGGGCAAAGCCTAGAAGTGAAGTTTTGGCTAAAATTTGTGCCAAGGATTAGCCAAGAACTTAGTCAAAAACAAGTGACTAATCAAAACCTAAGCACAGGGAAAACCAAGCTTTGAAAGATGGCACGGGGTGATATCTTTGCATGGGGACCTAGCCAAGGCAAGAAATGATGAAAAACAAGAATTCAATTTTTGGCCAAAATTTGTGCCAACGACCAGCGAAGAACTTAGCGGAAAATGGGGACAAGTCAAAACCTTGGCACAGGGAAAACCAAGCTTCTAAACTTGGCATGGGTTGATGATATCTCAGCATGGGGGACCTAGCCATGGAAAGAAACAAGCAAAACCAAGATGTCAATTTTTTTGCAAAAATTTGAACTAACTTGCCAAGAACGCCACAGAAGGACAACCACTCAAAAACTTAGCATGGAGCAAACCAAGCTCCGACACATGGCACATGGTGATATCTTGGCATGGAGGAAAAAGCCAAGGCATGAAACAGGAAAAACCAAGAAGTCAATTTTTTGCCAAAATTTGTGCCAACAACTAGCCAATAAATTAGGCAAAAACAAGCGACTAGTAAAAATTTAACATGGGGCAAACCAAGCTCTGAAGCTTGCCATGGGGTGATATCTTAGCACGAGGACCTAGCAAAGCCAAGAAAAGGTGAAAACCAAGAAGTTGATTTTTGGCCAAAATTTGTGGCAACAAATAGCCTAGAACTTAGCAGAAAATGGGCGACCGTTCAAAACCTTAGCATGGGGCAAACCAAGCTCCTGAACATGGTATGGGCTCATATCTTGGCATGGGTGACCTAGCCAAGGAAAAACACGGTGAAAACCAAGAAGTCAATATTTTGCCAAAATTTGTGCCAACAACTAGCCAAAAACTAAGGCGAAAATAGGCGACCGATCAAAACCTAAGCATAGGAAAAACCAAGCTAATAAGTATTGTTAATTTCAAGGACGGAATTCTTTAAGGAGGGGAGAAATGTAACATCTAAAAAATAATCCAATAATTATTTAGATAAAGATTATCCAAGTATATCTTTTAGTAAAGGAAAGGATCGATTAAATAGTTTTAATATATTAGATTGTTATAATTTTTGAAAAGATGTTAGTATAATAATATATTAGATTGGTTAAAGATAATAAAAATAAAAGATAAAGAAAAGTTGGTTAAACAAATCTGAAAAGATATAATTTCAAATTATGTACGCTTATATAAGGATAGATAGTTCATTTTCCTATAAATACACAAATAAACAGTCTCTCTGGCATTAGTGGGTTGCTCAAGGATTCAGAAGAAGGAAGAAAGTAGAGAAATTCTATTAAGGCAAAGATAACAAAGAACTCGAATTACTTGCTTCAAGAGGTGAGTAAAACATTTACCTTTTCAAAACTTCCATGATATAGTTTTCAAAGAAAGTGTTTTGTATTCTTGATATAAATAAATTGGACCGACGAAATTGTAAGTATTTTGTTAAAGTTAAAAAAAACCCTTAGGCACAATTTATTAACAATTAAATTAACCCTAGCCTACTATGCTAACATTTGATTTGTAGTGACAATACTTGCTTCTTCTTGTTTTTGTGTACAAATAGAAACCTTGGAAAAGAAAGATATGGGGTACATGTTTGTTTTTTAAAAATAATTTGGTATCAATTCCTTTAAATTTACTAAAGGGACACCCTATTATGATTACGCATATCAAAGTCTTGCCTTTAAACATCACAGTGCTAGTTAAGGACAAGTATCTGGACGCTATTATCCTAAATTTTGTAATACAATAATTGTAAGTTAGAATACATGATAGTAGTACTTGAATAGTTAGAGCATGAGTAATATATACACGTTATGTAAATTAATATTACTTTATGATATTTGCACTCATGAAGTGAAATTTTGAAGTAAAAGTGATTTTTTGTTTTGTTTTTTACCACATCTTTAATGCTTTTAAAGGCATAATAGAGTCCCAAAAGTTACCTCGTCAACTTCATTGACATAAAACTACACGAATAAATTATTATGTGAAACAAAATATCTGATACACATAACAATCTAGGTTCCAAAAATTGTCCTCTTGAAAAGAAATTTTGAAGTAAAGGTGAGTTTTTTTTATTGGTTTTTGCCACTTCTTTAATTAATTTTAAGGCCGAATGGAGTCTCAAAAGTTATCTCATTGACTTCATTAACATGAAAATTATGGGAATGAGTTATTATTTGAACCAAAATATCTTACACACATGACAATTTAGGTGCCAAAATTCACCCTCATAGAATGAACTTTTGAAGTAAAAGTCACTTTTTTCTTATTTTTGGCAACTCCTTTAACGAGTTTAATGCTGGATGGAGTCCCGAAAATTTTCTTGTCTTCATTAACATCAAAATACGAGAATGAATCATTATTTGAACCAAAATATCTGATACACAACAATCTAGGTGCCAAAAATTGCTTGCATGGAATGAACTTTTGAAATAAGTGACTTTTTCTTGTTTGTGGCCACTTCTTTAATGTGTTTTAAGGTCAAAATTTGCCTTGTTAACTTCATTCACATGAAAATTATGGGAATGAATCATTTTCTGAACCAAAATATCTAATATACATGACAGTCTAGGTTCCAAAAGTTGCCCTCAGGGAATGAAACTTTGAAGTAAAAGTGATTTTTCTTGTTTTTGCCACTTCTTTAATGTGTTTTAAGGACGAATGGAGTCTCAAAATTTTTCTTGTTGGACACATTGACATGAAAAATACGGGAATTTATCATTATTTGAACTAAAATTTATGATATAAATAACAATCAAGGTTCCAAAAGTTGCCATCATGGAATGAAACTTTGAAGTAAAAGTGATTTTTCTTGTTTTAGCCACTTCTTTAATGCATTTTAAGGCCAAATGGAGTCCCGAAAGTTTTCTTGTTGGCTACATTGACATGAAAAATATGGGAATAAATTATTATTTAAAGCAAAATATGTGATACACATAAAAATCTAGGTTCCAAAACTTGCCCTCTTGAAATGAGATTTTGTAGTAAAAGTGGTCTTTTATTGTTTTTGCTCACTTCTTTAATTCATTTTAAGGCTGAATGGAGTTCCAAAAGTTATATTGTTAAATTCATTGACATGAAAATTATGCGAACGAGTTATTATTTGAACCAAAATCTTTGACACACATGATAATCTAGGATTTTGAAGTAAAAGTGATTTTTTCTTATTCTTTTGTCACTTCTTTAATGCATTTAAGGCTGCATGGAGTCCCAAAAATTTTCTTGTTGTCTTCATCGACATCAAAATACAGGAATGAATCATTATTTGAACCAAAATATCTGATACACATAACAAACTACATGCCAAAATTTGACCTCATGGAATGAAATTTTGAAATAAAAGTGACTTTTCTTGTTTGCTGCTACTTCTTTAATGCGTTTTAAGGTCGACAGTTGTCTTGTTGACTTCATTGACATGAGAAAATATAGGAGTGAATCATTATATGAACCAAGATATTTGATATACATAACAATCTAGGTTCCAAAAGTTGTCCTCATGCAATGAAACTTTGAAGTTAAAAGTGATTTTTCTTGTTTTGGCCACTTCTTTAATGCGTTTTAAGGCCGAATGGAGTCCCAAAAGTTTTCTTGTTGGCTACATTGACATGAAAAATGCGAGAATGAATCATTATTTGAACCAAAATATCTAATAAACATCACAATCGAGGTGCCAAACTTTGGCATCATGGAATGAACTTTGAATTAAAAGTGATTTTTTCTTGTTTTTGGCCACTTCTTTAATGTCTTTTACGGTCGAATGGAGTCTCAAAAGTTTTCTTGTATGCTTCATTGGCATGCAAAATACAAGAAGGAATCATTATTTGAACCAAAATATCTAATACACATAACAATATAGGTGCCAAAATTTGCCCCCATGGAGTGAAATTTTGAAGTAAAAGTGATTTTTTATTCTTTTTGGGCACTTCTTTGATGAATTTTTAGGCCAAATGGATTCCCAAAATTTATATTCTTGACTTCATTGACATGAAAATTATGAGAATGAATTATCTTTTGAACCAAAATATCTGACACACATGACAATCTAGGTGCCAAAATTGGCCTTCATGGGATGAAATTTAGAAGTAAAAGTATTTATTTCTTGTTTTTGGCCACTTCTTTATTGTATTTAAGGCTTGATGGAGTCCTGAAAAATTTATTTTTGTCTTCGTTGACAAAAAAACAGGGAATGAATCATTGTTTGAACCGAAATATCTAATATACATAACAATCTAGGTTCCCAAAGATGCCCACATGGAATGCAATTTGAAGTAAAAGTGTTTTTTCTTGTTTTGGCCACTTTAATGCATTTTAAGGTCGAATAGAGTCCCAAAAGTTTTCTAGTTTGCTACATTGACATGAAGAATACGGGTATGAATCATCATTTGAATCAAAATATCTAATATACATAACAATCTAGGTTCTAAAAGTTGCCCTCATAGAATTAACCTTTGAAGTAAAAGTGATTTTTCTTATTTTGGCCACTTCTTTAATGCATTTTAAGGCCGAATGCAGTCCCAAAATTTTTCTTGTTGGCTAAATTGACATGAAAAATATGGTAATGTATCATTATTTGAACTAAAATATTATACATAACAATCTAGGTTCCAAAAGTTGCCATCATGGAATGAAACTTTGAAGTAAAAGTGATTTTTCATTTCCCGGAAGTTTTCTTGTTGGCTACATTGACATGAAAAATATGGGAATAAATTATTATTTAAAGCAAAATATGTGATACACATAATGTCGCAACCTACCCTTCTGCGGGAGGGTGACGTGAGACTCACGGGTGCGTCTTCCAAGAAAGGAAAATGCGCGGAGTCACCACCAACATTCATTCGAGGAAAACGTCAGAAAAACCAGAAAGGTGTGGTCTATGAACTTTAAGTGTGAAAGGTATGGGAGTTGTTTTTACGCACGGGGAAGGTATTAGCACCCCACGCATCCGTCACAAGGGACGGAAGTCTTTAACCAAGTGTGCAATATCATGTCTTCGATTTGTTTTATTTTCCCTTTTTTACGTTTTTATGTCTTTTTATGCCTTTTGTATTTTTTATCTTTTTGTGGTCGACAAGAGTGTTTCCCTCGCTCCTACGTATCCTCAATTGCAATGAGGAAATCATACCTATGTTGTTCTTTGAGAACTAAACGTTGGTTAAGTTGTTTTGATCTTTTTCTGCAAGATCGATTTTAACTGCACAAAAGTCGTTTAAGGCGTTGGACCATTTAAACAATCTTTTGATTCTTTTGAAAGGACAGAAACATTAAGATGTTGGACCATTAACGATCTGTTTTGTTTTTGAAAGGAGAGAAACGTTAAGGCGTTGGACCATTAACGATCTCTTGGGGTGGTCAACAAAAGCGGAGCTTTTGCTCCTACGTATCCTCAATTGCGATGAGGAAATTAGACCTACGTAGTTCTTGCAAAAGCGGTAAAGTTACATGTTGATTTTATGCTTTTGAACGGTCTATGTTAACCGATAAAAGCAAAGAGGATTGTTTAAGGCGTTAAACCTTAAAACGGTCTTTAGTGATTTTTGCGGACAAAGCTTGATTTGTGAGTTGATTTTAGTTTTAGTTTCACTTAGGTTATTAGTCAATTCATTCAAGGAAACTTCCAAAGAAAAACGTTCGATTGATTTTTTTATTATTTTATTCAAAGATATTTTGATTATTTTCTTATTATATTTTCAAGATATTTTGATTATTTTATTATTATTTTTCCTTTTTTGGTTTAACTGTGGTTACAGTGCGAACGATCGGTTAGATTTTGCTTTAACAGTGATTAAACGACATTACAACACAAATGATCGGTTGAAATTCATTTTATCATTTATTAGGCGAGATAACGGCTTAAATAAACGATTAATGCACGTTAAAAACGGAAGAAAAGAAAACCGAAAGTGAACAAAATAAAGATGAAAGCTAACAAAACAAGAAATGAATTGAAAGTCTCGGATTCAGAAACTTACCGGTTGAAGAACAAAGTACGAACAAAAAAGGGATGAAGAACGGCGGAAAACATTCACGGATTAGCTCACGGAAACATCTCAGAAGCGTTACGGAAGTACCTCGACTAGGATTTTCTTCACGAAAAAAAAAATTTCACCCAAAATAGCTGAAATGCATAGCCAAGGGGGTTAGGGACCCTTTGCAACAGCCTCCCTTCGCCTATTTATAGGAAAAGGGGGAGGAGGTTGTCGCCCAGCTCGCCCAGGCGAGCTGGGTTGCTTCCTCCTTAAGTAACCTACCTTCCAAAATGTTCTAGAAGAGCCCAGCTTCCCAAATGCTATTTGCACCCCCATATTGATAAGTTCACCCCCCCTCTTTCGCAATTTACAGAAAAGTTACAGAAGCCTTACGAAAGCATATAGGACTTGACTTTCTTCTATTTTCTCTTCCTTCTCACCCCTATTAACTGAAATATTCTTATTTAGGGTTACGAGAATTTTATGGAAGCATTACGGAAGCCTTACGAAAGCATATAGGACTTGATTTTCCTCTTTTTCCTCTTCCCTTTCACCAATATTAAGTGAAATATGCTTACCCAAGGTTTTTGAAAATATTACGGAAGCATTACAGAAGCCCTGGAAACCATTTTTCAACAAAACGTGGAGGATCTTGATAAGTTCACCCCCCCTTTGCTAAATACACTCCCATTTATTTACACACCCCCCACTTTGCTAAATACACTTCCATTTTCATGTTTTTGACCGGTTTCTTCCCGAAACATCTCAAAACTTTACGAATTACACAATGATACTCTTTTTGCCCTCCGGAATGTTGCAGGCCTTTACGAATTACACAAAAATGCTCTTTTCGACTTTCGGAATGTTGCAAAACTTTACGGATTGCGCAACAATGCTTGTTTCGAGGGTTCTGAAGGGAGCAAACAAGGTTCAAGGTCCGACCACCAGTACTCCCGGACGAAATTAGGGTATGTCACATAACAATATAGGTTGCAAAACCTGCCCTCTAGAAATGAAGTTAAAGTGGTCTTTTATTGTTTTTGGTCACTTCTTTAATGTGTTTTAAAGCCGAATGGAGTTCCAAAAGTTTTCTTGTTGGCTTCATTGACATGAAAAAATATGGGATTGAATCATTATTTGAACCAAAATATCTAAGACACATGACAATCTAAGTGCCAAAAGTTGCACCCATGGAATGAAATTTTAATGTAAAACTATTTTTCTATTGTATCTGGCTACTTCTTTAATGTGTTTTAAGGCCAAATGGAGATCCAATAATTTTCTTGTTGGATTCATTGACATGAAAAATATCGGAGTGCATCATTATTTGAACCAAAATATCTAACACACATAACAATCGAGGTGTCAAAATTTGCCATCATGGAATGAAATTTTGAAGTAAAAGTAATTTTTTCTTGTTTGTGGCCATTTTATTAGTGTGGAAGGCCAAATGGAATCCCAGTGTTTTTCTTGTGTTTCATTGACATGAAAAATATGAGAATGAATCATTATTTGAAAAAAAACTTGATACAGATAATAATATAGGTTCCAAAATTTGCTCCCATGGAATGAAATTTTTGAAGTGAAGTGATATTTTTCTTGTTTTTGGCCACTTCATTAATGCGTAAGGCCGAATGTGTTGGACCTTGTGGCCTCAATAATCTTAAGAGGGATAGGCTTAGAATGCAGAAGAAGCAACAACAATCAATATAACTGAAATTCTGATACTGGGGACAGATGTCGTACCGGATGTCATGACATCACGCTTCAGAACATGCAGATTATATGTGTCCGTATGAACAGATTAAACAAGTAAATAACACAAGAGAATTGTTAACCCAGTTCGGTGCAACCTCACCTACATCTGGGGGCTACCAAGCCAGGGAGGAAATCCACTAAAATAGTGTTAGTTCAAGGTCTAACAGCCACTGTTTACAACCTTCTCACCTAACCACTACCCGTGCAATCTCTACCTAAGAGCCACTCTTAGATATGAGAACCCCGCTCACTCCCTCTCAATCACACTCCCGTGTTTACAATTAAATCAAAGACACACCAGAGATTGCTCTCTGAACAAAAGAGATCAACTCTACACACTAGAGATCAACTCTACACACTAGAGATCAACTCTACACACTAGAGATCAACTCTACACACTCAGGTCCAACACTTGATGTTAGGGTACCATCAAGGTGGCTCACAAAACACTCAAGTCCCAAAAACTCACGAAATAACTCTTCAATCCCGGACTTGGTACAGAACTCGTGCAGCCTTCATGTTTATATAGCCGTGTGCGTTTCTGGGCTGCAACGACTTGTGCTGGAGAGATCTATCATTCTTCCTGAAAATCTGCACTTAAAGAACTAAAAGATACAGTTTGATCTTTTAGTTTTTATCTTTAATCTTTAATCCCTGAACGAACTCTTCTAGTTTGTAATTCGAACTTTAATTATCTTTTAATTCGTTCCTAAAGATAGATCATCTTATCTGCTGCTAACTGCACAATAATCTGTTAAAGAGATAACAGATTTATGTGTCCAGTATTTTCGGGCAAGATGTCCTGGACATCGTATCCGACATCGTGGATCCTGCAGCTTCAATGCTTTTAGCAACTCCAGTATTTTCGGGCAGGATGTCCTGGACATTGTATCCGACATCGTGGATCCTGCAGCTTCAATGCTTTTAGCAACTCCAGTATTTTCGGGCAGGATGTCCTGGACATTGTATCCGACATCGTGAATCCTGCAGCTTCAATTCTTCATTTGACATTTCATCTTGCCTTGTGCATTGTGCAGCCCGATCTTATTCTTTGACATAACGTTGGACATCATGTGCAGCAACTCCAGCTTTCCTTCATTGTCTAAGTGCTTATGTTTTAACAAAATCTTAGCCAATCTTTTAAAACTCAGTAGAGCTAAGCACTAACAATCTCCCCCTTTGGCAAATTTTGTCTAAAACATACTTAGACACTTCCTGAGCAGGTACGAGCAGTTATGCAAGTGGGATCAGCAACTTTCATTATCAGAGTAATCAAGCACAGCGGAATCTGTAGTTTAGACAAGTTGCAAGTCGTTTCCAGGATGTCAAGACATCTCACGTGACATCAGCTTTCTGCTCCTGCTCCCCCTGTCTCCATGCTTACTGCAGCATCTTCTATCAGCTACTAGTCTTTTCCATCAGTCATCATCAGCAGCAGCAGTCTCCCCCTCAAAATCATATACATACAACTCCCCCTCAAAATCATGACTCATGCATACATCGTATCCTACTTCTCAAAATCATAAGTCATGCATAATACTACTACTGCATACACAAAATCATGCATATAATACTATTACTCCCCCTTTTTAGACAGAATTTGACAAAAGTAGAATGCATGAACTTAAGGTGCAAATATTACAGACCAATAGTAATTAATTGTTCAAAGGAACATGCCCCTATAGCTAGTAAAAAGCAAAAACATAAAGGTCTGATGATCATGGGGTGGCTTCAGAATCATCATCTGATTCAGTATCCTCTGCTGCATCTTCCTCTTCCTCAGCAGCTTCTTCTTCTTCCTCGGCTGCTTCTACCTCTTCCTCAGCTGCTTCATCTTCTTGCTCAGCTGCTTCTCCATCATCAATGCCACTTTCTGAGAGCCTTTTGATCAGCCGTTCCAGCTCCATCTTCTTCTCTGTGGTGGCTTTGATGGTTGCTTCCAGCACCTTGCATGTGTCCTTGAGTTCAGCAATCAAAGCATCCTTGGACACAGCACCTGAAGCAGCAGCTTTCCCTGATGTCGAGACAATGTCTGGGACATGTGTCCCCTCAAACAATTTGTAATGCAGGGATAGAGGAGATTCTCTATTCATCACAGAGTCAGTGTAGTTTAAAATGTTTGGATGTTGACTCAACATAATGCCACACAATACAGTTGGGAAGGCAATGGGTAATTTGACAGCAAAAGATTCTGAATGCTTAACAGTTTGATCAAAAATATAGTTTCCAAAATTAAATTTGGACTGGGTTCCAACAGCATACAGAAATTTACCCAAACCTGTGGCAACAGTGGAAGTATGATTGGTGGGTACCCAGTTTGCAGCTCCAATCCTGTGCAGGATTGCATATTTCACACTTAGCTTCCCTGCAGATAGCTTCCCTTTCTTTGGCCAATGCTGGACTTGTTTGGCAGTGATTTCCTTGGCAATTTGATGTTCAGAAACAGTAATGTCCACCACTCCATCTGTTGGTCTGCCCAGGTATTTGTTGATCACAGCAGGGGAGAATCTAACACATTTTCCTCTGACAAACACTCTTTGATACTCATCACTCTTTCTGTTTGTTATGTCAGAGGGAATGTTGACAATGAATTCCCTGACTAGACTCTCATAGCAATCTCCCAACTTGGTGACAGTCTTCAGCAGTCCAGTAGTCGTGATGAGGTCCATGATCTCCTTGCAATCCAAGGCATCTCTTCCCAGTTCTCTTTCAACAGCAAGTCTGCGTTGATATACATATTTCCACCTTTCAACATTGCCAATGGAGTGGAATGAGATGTTGTCCAATGGTGCATCAGGGACATTTTCAGGCACCTTTTTCCCTGATTTCTTGGCCCTCTTTGATGTCGAGACATCTAGTTCGACATCATCATCAGAATCAGATGAGGAAATTTCTTTCCTCTTCTTGGAAGGGATTGCAACTTTGCTCCTTCTGGATGTGTCAGGAGTGATTGGAGTACTCTTCTTCTGTGCCATAGTCTTGATTCGTCTAGACCTCTTAATGAGGGTTTTTCCCTTTCTGCTTTGTAATCTTTCTGCAATGCCAGGTGCCAACTTGTTGGCAATGGGTTCCTCATCAGATTCTACATCTTCGAGGTTAATGAGGTCACCTGGAGCAGGTTCTGGTGCCTTTGGTGCAGGGGTCTCTTCTGTGGCTTGATCATCTTCTTCTGTTGATTCCTCTTCACTGGGTGAAGGGAGGGCTTCAGCATTTGGAGCGGAAGATGTTGGAACATCTTTATCAACATCAGGCACAGAAACATTTGGGGTGGAAGATGTTGGAACATCTTCATCAGCATCAGGAACAGAAGCATTTTTCAGAATGTTACTCACAATACTGCGGATCTTCTTGTCCATCATTGTGTCTACTTCCCTAGGACTTGTTGCAAGGCTAGGGTTTTCAGAAATCTTCACACCCTGTTGTCGTTTGGGAACCAGTTTTTCAGGAACAGGGGCTTGACCAGGAATCATCTGCATGGGTTGGATATGGAATTCAGGTTGTTCCTGGATTGATGGTGCTTTGGTGGATGATGGGGATGATGGTACAGAGGGTGAACCAGGAGCTGAAGTTTCTTTTGGTGAGGTAGCCATGGAGAAGCAGAGCTTTTGAAATGGTTTCGTGAAAATCTGAGAGCTGTTGGGAAATGCTGAAGACGGGATTACCACGACACTATAAGTTTGAATGAGGAATGTAAAGGGACGTGTGAAGCAACGGTCGAATTCGTTTTTGCTTAGTAGTGAACGTGCTATTAATGTTAAGTGAGACGTTTGAGCACGTTCAGATAGCAGTAGCTGCTATAATTCGTCTAGCAGACAAATGCCCAGCTTGCCCCTCAGTTTTTCAAACTGATTTGCATCCAATGCCTTTGTGAAAATATCTGCTATTTGTTCCTCAGTGTCTACATGCTCCAGTGTGATAACTTTATCATCAACAAGCTCTCTGATATAGTGATGTCTAATGTCAATGTGCTTGGTTCTGCTGTGTTGCACAGGATTTTTAGAAATATTAATAGCACTCAAGTTGTCACAGTATAATGTCATGACATCTTGTTCGACATTGTACTCCTTGAGCATCTGCTTCATCCAAACTAGTTGTGAACAACTGCTTCCTGCTGCAATATACTCTGCTTCTGCAGTAGATAGGGACACACAGTTCTGCTTCTTGCTGAACCATGAAATAAGATTGTTGCCCAGATAGAAGCATCCACCAGAAGTGCTTTTTCTGTCATCTGCACTTCCAGCCCAATCAGCATCACAATAACCAACCAGCATTGAATCTGAACAATGACAGTACATAATCCCATAGTCACTGGTGCCATTTACATATTTCAGAATTCTCTTTACTTGAGTCAAGTGACTTATCTTAGGATTGGCTTGATATCTTGCACAAACACCTACTGCATAGGTGATGTCAGGTCTGCTAGCTGTTAAATATAGTAAGCTCCCAATCATGCTTCTGTACAGGCTTTGGTCAACACTGGTCCCAGCTTCATCTTTTGACAGCTTCAAGTGAGTAGGTGCAGGTGTTCTTTTATGGCTGGCATTCTCCATCCCAAACTTCTTGACAATATTCTTTGCATACTTGCTTTGTGAGAGGAATATGGAGTCTTCCATCTGCTTCACTTGGAGTCCCAGAAAATAAGTCAGCTCTCCAACAAGACTCATCTCAAATTCAGATTGCATCTGTTGAACAAAATGTCGAAGCATCTCATTCGACATCCCTCCAAACACAATGTCATCAACATATATCTGTGCTATCATCAAGTTTTCAGCATCTTGCTTGACAAAGAGAGTCTTGTCAATTCCTCCCTTCCTATACCCTTGCTGAGTAAGGAACTCTGTTAGCCTTTCATACCAAGCTCTTGGAGCTTGCTTCAATCCATAGAGAGCCTTCTTGAGCCTGTATACATGATCTGGATGAGCTGGATCTACAAATCCCTTTGGCTGCTCCACATAGACTTCTTCATTCAGGTATCCATTCAGAAATGCGCTCTTCACATCCATTTGGTACAGCTTGAATTTGAGGATGCAAGCTACACCAAGTAACAATCTGATGGACTCAAGTCTAGCAACTGGGGCGAATGTTTCATCAAAGTCTACACCTTCAATCTGAGTGTAGCCTTGAGCAACAAGTCTGGCCTTGTTTCTGGTTATAACACCTTCTTCATCGGTTTTGTTCTTGAAGATCCACTTGGTGCCAATCACATTAGTTCCCTCGGGTCTCGGAACTAGCTCCCAGACTTCATTCCTTTTAAATTGCTCCAATTCTTCTTGCATAGCATTGATCCAGAACTCATCAGTCAGTGCCTCTTTCACATTCTTGGGCTCAATTTTGGAGACAAGGCATGAATTGGAGACAATCTCAATCTCCCTTGATCTTGTAGTGACTCCTCTGTTTGGATCTCCTATAATCAGCTCCTTGGGGTGCATCTTCTGGATTCTAATGGAGGGTCTCTTGTCAGGTTGGTTGATGTTTGATTCATCTGTAGCAGAATCAGAGTTTTCTGCATTTTCTTCACTTTTAGCTGTATCTGCTACATTGTCTCCCGATGTTCTGACATCTTCTTCGACATCCTTCTTTCTTGCTGGAGTTAGATCATAAACAACCACATTGATGGATTCCATCACAGTTCTGGTTCTGGAATTAAATACTCTATATGCTCTGCTGTTTGTAGAGTATCCCAGGAATATTCCTGCATCACTCTTGGGATCCATCTTTCTCCTTTGCTCTCTATCTGCCAAAATGTAACATGGACTTCCAAAGATGTGGAAGTGCTTGACAGTTGGCTTCCTCCCTTTCCAGATTTCATACAGTGTGGTTGGAGTCCCTCTTCTAAGTGTGACTCTGTTGTGGATGTAGCATGCTGTGTTCATGGCTTCAGCCCAGAGATTATAGGGAAGTTCTTTGGCATGAAGCATGACCCTAGCCGCTTCTTGCAAAGTCCTGTTTTTCCTTTCAACTATTCCATTTTGTTGTGGTGTAATGGCTGCAGAGAACTCATGAGTGATGCCTTCAGATGTGCAGAATTCAGTAAACCTGCTGTTTTCAAACTCTCTGCCATGGTCACTCCTGATTCTCTTGATGACACAGTCTTTTTCTCTTTGAAGTCTTAGACTCAACTCCTTGAATACTTCAAAGGTGTCTGATTTCTCTCTGAGAAAGTTGACCCAGGTAAATCTGGAGAAATCATCCACAACAATATAGGCATACCTTTTTCCTCCAAGGCTTTCAACTTGCATAGGCCCCATCAAGTCCATGTGAAGTAGTTCCAGCACCATGGAAGTGGTCTGATGTTGAAGCTTCTGGTGGGACATCTTGACTTGCTTTCCAATCTGACATTCACCACAGATTCTGCCTTCTTCTATTTTCAGATTGGGAATGCCTCTAACAGCACCTTTGTCAATGATTTTCTTCATGCCTCTTAAGTGCAGATGCCCAAATCTTTGATGCCATATTCTGACTTCATCTTCTTTGGAGAATAGACATGTGGAGGAGTAACTGGTTTCTTGAGGTGTCCATAGGTAACAGTTGTCCTTTGATCTGCTGCCCTTCATTAGAACTTCACTCTTCTCATTTGTCACCAAGCATTCTGACTTTGTGAAGTTTACATTGAATCCTTCATCACACAGCTGACTGATGCTGATCAAGTTTGTAGTCAGTCCCTTCACCAGCAGTACTTTGTCCAGACTAGGAAGTCCATCATGGACTAGCTTTCCCATTCCAGTGATCTTTCCTTTAGAGCCATCTCCAAATGTCACATAGCTAGTGGAGCAAGGTTCAATGTTCACCAGGAATTCTTTGACTCCTGTCATGTGTCTGGAACAGCCGCTATCTAGGTACCAATCTTCCTTAGCTGATGCTCTAAGTGAAGTATGAACAACAAGACTAACAGTCTTGTGTTTTGGAACCCACATCATCTTCCTTCTACTGCTGCTATTTGAGTTCCATGATGTGGATGGCCATGTAAATGATAGCAAAAGGGCTTTATGTGACCATACTTGCCACAGTAGTGACACCTCCACTTCTTTCTTTTGCTCCTTTTCTGCTGCGTTCCATGATGTCGAGACCGATGTTGTGACATCGTGGCTCCAGTGCTGTTTTTGGCAGGAACAAATTCTGTCATGGTTGTTCTGCCAGCAGACTTAGGATTAAATCCAAGTCCTCTCTGGTTTCCAACATTCTTTCCAAGCTGTAGCACCTCATCAAGCGTATCTGAGCCTTTATTCAGCATCTTTATTGATTTTGTCATGTTTTCCAGTTTAGAGTTCAGAAAACCAACTTCTCCTTTAAGCTCAGAGATCTCCTCTTCATGTGCCTCCTTCTCAGCCTCCAGATTTGCAATAACCTTCTTCAGTTGTGCTTCTTGCTGAAGAATCTTCTCACTTTTGAAGCATAGTTTTCTATAGGATATAGCAAGCTCATCAAAAGTGATTTCACTATCTGTATCACTTGAATCTTCAGCAGATTCAAATCTCCCAGTGAGTGCATTCACATCTCTGTCAGAATCACTCTCTGTATCATCAGACCGACATACAGAAAGTCCTTTCCTCTGCTTCTTGAGATGAGTGGGACATTCAGCTTTGATGTGTCCAAAGCCTTCACACCCACGACATTGAATTCCTTTGCTGTGACTGGGCTTTTCATCTGACCTTTTCTGGTATTCACTACCTTTCCTGATGTCGAAAGGGATGTTCTGGACATGTGGTTTCTGCCTCCTGTCCATTCTGTTCATCACTTTGTTGAACTGTTTTCCAAGGAGCACAACTGCATTAGTCAGACCTTCATCAGTATCCAGGTCATACTCATCTTCTTCTTCTTCATCATTGGACACGAATGCCAGATTCTTGCTCTTCTTTTCAGTCCTATCCGAGAGTCCGAGCTCAAAGGTTTGAAGGGAACCAATGAGTTCATCTACTCTCATGCTGCAAATGTCTTGGGCCTCCTCTATTGCAGTGACTTTCATGTCAAATCTCTTAGGCAAGGATCTGAGGATCTTTCTCACCAGCTTTTCATCAGTCATTCTTTCTCCCAAGGCAGTGCAAGCATTGGCAATTTCAAGAATGTTCATGTGGAAGTCATGAATACACTCTTCCTCCTTCATCTTCAGATTTTCGAATTTTGTGGCCAATAGTTGCAATCTGGACATCTTCACTTTGGAGGTTCCTTCATGAGTGGTTTTCAGGATCTCCCATGCATCCTTGGCCACTGTACATGTGTTGATCAGTCTGAAGATATTCTTGTCAACTCCATTGAATAGAGCATTCAAAGCTTTGGAGTTTCCAAGTGCCAATTCGTCTTCTTCTTTTGTCCAGTCTTCTTCTGGCTTCAATTCATTAGAGGGCTTTCCTTCTGTGTCCAGCATCTTGGGATGTTCCCAGCCTTTGATGACAGCTTTCCAGGTTCTGCTATCCAGTGATTTGAGGAAGGCCACCATCCTTGCTTTCCAGTATTCATAGTTGGTTCCATCCAGAATTGGTGGTCTGTTCACTGGTCCTCCTTCTTTCTCCATGTTCATCAGAATTTATCTCCCTAGATCTCACTCAGTGATTTCGAGTGCCTGCTCTGATACCAATTGAAATTCTGATACTGGGGACAGATGTCGTACCGGATGTCACGACATCACGCTTCAGAACATGCAGATTATATGTGTCCGTATGAACAGATTAAACAAGTAAATAACACAAGAGAATTGTTAACCCAGTTCGGTGCAACCTCACCTACATCTGGGGGCTACCAAGCCAGGGAGGAAATCCACTAAAATAGTGTTAGTTCAAGGTCTAACAGCCACTGTTTACAACCTTCTCACCTAACCACTACCCGTGCAATCTCTACCTAAGAGCCACTCTTAGATATGAGAACCCCGCTCACTCCCTCTCAATCACACTCCCGTGTTTACAATTAAATCAAAGACACACCAGAGATTGCTCTCTGAACAAAAGAGATCAACTCTACACACTAGAGATCAACTCTACACACTAGAGATCAACTCTACACACTAGAGATCAACTCTACACACTCAGGTCCAACACTTGATGTTAGGGTACCATCAAGGTGGCTCACAAAACACTCAAGTCCCAAAAACTCACGAAATAACTCTTCAATCCCGGACTTGGTACAGAACTCGTGCAGCCTTCATGTTTATATAGCCGTGTGCGTTTCTGGGCTGCAACGACTTGTGCTGGAGAGATCTATCATTCTTCCTGAAAATCTGCACTTAAAGAACTAAAAGATACAGTTTGATCTTTTAGTTTTTATCTTTAATCTTTAATCCCTGAACGAACTCTTCTAGTTTGTAATTCGAACTTTAATTATCTTTTAATTCGTTCCTAAAGATAGATCATCTTATCTGCTGCTAACTGCACAATAATCTGTTAAAGAGATAACAGATTTATGTGTCCAGTATTTTCGGGCAAGATGTCCTGGACATCGTATCCGACATCGTGGATCCTGCAGCTTCAATGCTTTTAGCAACTCCAGTATTTTCGGGCAGGATGTCCTGGACATTGTATCCGACATCGTGGATCCTGCAGCTTCAATGCTTTTAGCAACTCCAGTATTTTCGGGTAGGATGTCCTGGACATTGTATCCGAGATCGTGAATCCTGCAGCTTCAATTCTTCATTTGACATTTCATCTTGCCTTGTGCATTGTGCAGCCCGATCTTATTCTTTGACATAACGTTGGACATCATGTGCAGCAACTCCAGCTTTCCTTCATTGTCTAAGTGCTTATGTTTTAACAAAATCTTAGCCAATCTTTTAAAACTCAGTAGAGCTAAGCACTAACAATAACAATGTTCTTTAAACATGAAAGACACAATTGATTGCAACAAAATAAATAAGATAAGGGAAGAGAGAATGCAAACATAATTTTATACTGGTTCGGCCACTTCCCGTGCGTACGTCCAGTACTCAAGCAACCCACTTGAGATTTCCACTATCTTTGTAAAATCCTTTACAAAGTCTGAACCACACAGGTACTACCCATCCCTTGTGTTCAGGAATCCTTTACAACAAGAGACTCACAGTCTCTTAACCAATCTCATTGAATAAGAAGAATGGAAGAAGAATTCTCTCTTCAAGAGAAGAATATTACAATGAAGATCATGTAAGAATCCTTATAGATTTTGCAAGTGTTTGGTCAAGGATTTCTTTTGAGAGAGCATTTGACAACGAAGTTCTTTTGGAATCTCTCTCATTGTCTTTTGAGAGGATAAGACATTTTTGCCAAGCAAAACTCTCTCTTAAATTCGTGCCCAAGTCACCTATTTATAGGCCTTTGATGACCATTCACAAATCCAATGAAAAGATGTGACTGTTGGCTGATTTTCTGAAAATTCTCCACTGGTAATCGATTACATGTTGAAAATTCAAATTCAAAACCTTTTTTAATAGCTATTTCTCAACCCTGTCTTCTAGTAATCGATTACACAGCCTGGTAATCGATTACCAAAGCCTTGCATGTCTTGAAAACACTTTGTTTCAAGGCAAGGCTTGATCTTGAGTTACTCTTGAAGCAAAGCTTTGTTTGTTGAAGCAATCTTGTATTAATCTTGAAGCCATGCTTATCTTTTGAAGCAACTTTGTTTGATTCTTCTTTTGACATCATCAAAATCGTGTATACATACATTCACATTCTCCCCCTTTTTGATGATGACAAACATGTGATTTCTTCTCGACATCATCAAAGCTTGCATGATTCACATTCTCCCCCTTTGTCAAGCAAATTCTTTTTTATATCATCAAAACCTGCATGATTTACATTCTCCCCCTTTTTGATGATGACAAGCATTATCCAAGGCTTGATCTTTTTGACATCATCAAAATCTTCATGATTTACATTCTCCCCCTTTTTGATGATGACAACCACCTGTAGGTTAGGAGCAACAACAAAGAAAAAATGTCTATTTGCATATAGTTTACTCCCCCTTGGTTTTGTAATGTTTGCTTATATAAGGCAATAGACTTAAACATTTGGGAAGCCGTAGAAATAGGGCCTTATATACCCACCACGGTAGAAAGAACCACAATAGATGGAAGCACAACAATAGAAAAACCTAGAGATAGATGGTCTGAAGAGGATAGAAGACGAGTACAATATAATTTAAAAGCCAAAAACATAATTACATCTGCCCTGGGAATGGATGAATATTTCAGGGTTTCAAATTGTAAGAGTGCTAAGGAAATGCGAGACACTCTACAAGTAACACATGAAGGCACAATAGATGTTAAAAGATCTAGGATAAACACATTAACTCATGAATATGAACTATTTAGGATGAATGCAAATGAAAGCATTCAAGACATGCAAAAGAGGTTCACACATATAGTAAATCATCTTGCAGCCTTAGGGAAAGATTTTCAAAATGAAGATCTCATAAACAAAGTATTAAGATGTCTAAGCAGAGAATGGCAACCTAAAGTAACAGCCATTACTGAATCAAGAGATTTATCTAACATGACTCTTGCTACTCTATTTGGAAAGTTACAAGAACACGAAATGGAATTGTTGAGATTAAATCAACATGAAGAAAATGACAAGAAAAAGAAGGGAATTGCTCTTAAAGCCTCATCTTCAATCCAAGAAGAAAGTGATAAGGAAATTGATCTAGATGAAGATGATGATCTTAGCCTTTTTGTAAAAAGGTTCAACAAGTTTTTGAAAGTCAGAGGAAGTCAAAGGAGACCAAATTTTAAATCTAAAAGAAGGACAAAAATTTCATCTTCTACTCCAAAATGCTTTGAATGCAATCAACCTGGACATTTGAGGGTTGATTGTCCTATCTTCAAGAAAAAGATGGAGAAATCTGAAAAGAAAAATTTTAGTGAAAAGAAAATGAAGAAAGCGTACATCACATGGGATGACAATGATGTGGAATCTTCTGAAGATTCAGAAAATGAAGAGATAAACCTCTGTCTAATGGCTAAAAGTTATGAAAGCGATGAAGAGGTAACATCTTCAAATAACTTATCCATTTCTTTTGATCAATTACAAGATGCCTTTGCTGATTTGCATAAAGAGTCAATCAAACTTGCAAAGTTAGTTTCATCTTCTAAGAAAACAATTTCAGATTTAGAAAATGAAATTTCAAAATTAAATAAAGAATTAGATCATCTTAGAACTGAAGTCTCAATTTCTAAATCAAATGAAAAAGTTTATATCTCTACTATTTCTGACAAGAAAATATCTGATTCTTGTAGTTGTTGTGGAAAATATGAAAAAGAAATTAAAGATTTGAAAAACTCACTTGCAAAATTTTCTTATAGTAAAAATAATTTAGATGTCATATTAGGAAAACAAAGATGTGTCTCTAATAAGGCTGGGATAAGATATAAACCTGAAAAACAACAAAAATTTCATAAAAAACCTCTTTGCTTCCACACAAAAATATAATTCTAGTTCTATCACTTGTTTTTATTGTGGAAGAAAAGGGCATGGCACATCTACATTTTATTTTAAGAAAAACTACAACAACATTAAAATGATATGGGTCCCAAAAGGATCTTCAGTCTACACTAACACACAAGGACCCAATAAAGTTTGGGTACCTAAGTCAAAAACTTGATCATGTAGGTGTCTTTGAGGAAGGAATGGTACATAGATAGCGGATGTTCAAAACATATGACTGGAGATGCATCAAAGTTTACACATATCTCTCCCAACAAAAGCGGGCATGTAACTTATGGTGACAACAACAAAGGTAGAATCCTTGGAGTTGGTAAAATAGGTACAAATTCTTCAAACTCCATTGAAAATGTTCTACTTGTTGAAGGTCTTAAGCGCAGCCTACTTAGTGTTAGTCAATTATGTGACAAAGGCTATCTAGTATCATTTGATCCTCAAAAATGTCTTATAGAACATAAGCATGACACTAATATAAAGCATGCAGGATATAGAGTCAACAATGTATATATGATAGACTTAAGCCTAAAACTAGATAACAATCATTGTTTTCTTAGCAAAGATGATGATCCATGGTTATGGCATAAAAGAATTGCTCACATAAACATGGATCTCTTAAACAAATTAATTTCAAAAGATTTAGTAGTTGGTTTGCCTAAATTAAAATTTGAAAAAGATAGACAATGTGATGCATGTCAAAAGGGAAAACAAACTAGAGTCTCATTCAAACCCAAAAATATTGTTTCAACTACTCAACCCTTACAATTATTGCATATGGATTTATTTGGTCCATCTAGAACCATGAGTTTTGGAGGAAATTACTATGCTCTTGTCATAGTTGATGATTTCTCTAGATATACAAGGACATTATTCATTACTCACAAAAGTGATGCATTCCTAGCATTTAGGAAACTTGCTTATACAAAACAAGAAAAACCTTAAGATTGCATCCATTAGAAGTGATCATGGGGGTGAATTTGAAAACAAAGATTTTGAATTATTTTGTGATGAACATGGTATTGAGCATAATTTTTCTGCACCTAGAACCCCTCAACAAAATGGAGTTGTTGAGAGGAAAAATAGGTCATTGGAAGAAATTTCTAGAACTTTATTAAATGATACTTCTCTTCCAAAATATTTTTGGGCTGAAGCCGTCAATACTGCATGTTACATCATGAATAGGGCCTTAATAAGATCCATTTTAAAGAAAACCCCATATGAGTTATATAATGGTAGAAAACCTAACATTTCACATCTTCATGTTTTTAGTTTCAAATGTTTTGTGCTTAATAATGGTAAAGATAATCTAGGAAAATTTGATGCAAAATCTGATGAAGGCATCTTTCTTGGATATTCATTTCAAAGTAAAGCATATAGAATATATAACAAAAGAACTATGAGTATTGAAGAATCTATTCATGTTTCTTTTGATGAATCTAATGCTATTATATCAAGAAAGTGTTGGACCTTGTGGCCTCAATAATCTTAAGAGGGATAGGCTTAGAATGCAGAAGAAGCAACAAAAATCAATTTAATAATGTTCTATAAACATGCAAGGCAAAATTGATTGCAATAACATAAATGAGATAAGGGAAGAGGGAATGTAAACACAATTTTATACTGGTTCGGCCACTTCCCGTGCCTACATCCAGTACTCAAGCAACCCACTTGAGATTTCCACTATCTTTGTAAAATCCATTACAAAGTCTGAACCACACAGGGACAACCCATCCCTTGTGTTCAGGAATCCTTTACAACAAGAGACTCACAGTCTCTTAACCAATCTCATTGAATAAGAAGAATGGAAGAAGAATTCTCTCTTCAAGAGAAGAATATTACAATGAAGATCATGTAAGAATCCTTATAGATTTTGCAAGTGTTTGGTCAAGGATTTCTTTTGAGAGAGCATTTGACAACGAAGTTCTTTTGGAATCTCTCTCATTGTCTTTTGAGAGGATAAGACACTTTTGCTAAGCAAAACTCTCTCTTCAATTTTGTCCCAAGTCACACATATATATAGGCCTTTGATGGCCATTCAAAATTCAAATGATAAGATGTGACTGTTGGCGATATTCCTTGAAAATCCTCTCTGGTAATTGATTACAGAATTAGTGTAATCGATTACATAGTTGTTTTTCTTGAACAGTTGTGACCCTTCATTTAAAATTTGAATTCCCAACATTCAGAGTCTCTGGTAATCGATTACATATGATGTGTAATCGATTACACAATTTCAAACCATTGGTAATCGATTACATGTATTGGTAATCGATTACATGTGCCTTGAATGACTTGAAACCTTTCATTGTGAGACAAGGCTTGATCTTGAAGAAATCTTGAATCAAGGCTTTGTTTGTTGAAACAATCTTGTATTAATCTTGAAGCAAAATGAGTCTTGTTTGATTCTTCTTTTGACATCATCAAAATCATGTATACATACATTCACATTCTCCCCCTTTTTGATGATGACAAACATGTGATTTCTTCTCAACACCATCAAAGCTTGCATGATTTACATTCTCCCCCTTTCTCAAGCAAATTCTTAATTCTTCTTGACATCATCAAAATCTTCATGATTTACATTCTCCCCTTTTTTGATGATGACAACCACCTGTAGGTTAGGAGCAACAACAAAGAAAAAATATCTAGTTGCATATAGTTTACTCCCCCTTGGTTTTGCAATGATTGCTTATATGAGACAGTTGAATATTTCATATTTTTCATATGTAAACAAATTGTCTCATAAACAATATATAATTTTTCTTACTATTTTATCTTTTATCTTTCTCTCCCCCTTTGTCAACATCAAAAACAAATCATGAATAGAGAGGAGAAAGATGTTACCACTTGTTGCAATGTATGATAATCAAGTGATACCAAAAGGCATTAAAACAATCATTCAATATTAATCAAGCAAAAACAAGTACAATGACACATCAATCAAACACAATCAAATACAATCAATCATCAAATATTTCAAATCAAATTAATTAAATTAACAATCAACTAACTATACACAATAATTTCTATTAAAAAAATTCAAATTTCAAATTTCAAATTTCAAATTTTAAATTTTAAATTTTAAATTTCAAATTCCAACTTCCAACTTCAAATTTAAGTAACTTCCCCTTCCAACTTCCAACCTCCATTTTCAACTTTCAACTTCCAATAACTTTCATTTCCAACTTCCAGTAACTTCCACTTCCAACTTCCAACTTCCATTTTTAACTTTCAACTTCCAATAACTACTTCCAACTTCCAACTTCCAAATTTGAATTTCAAATTTCAAATTTTAATTTTCAATTTTCAAATTTAACTTTTCAAATTTCAATTTTCAATTTCAAATTTCAAATTTCAATTTCAAAATTTCCTTTTCTAAATTTGAAATAGTTTTCTTAAAACATGAAACTAATTTGAAAAGTTTAATGGATTCTTTTAAAAACAATCAAAAACTCAATCAGGAACAAACATCAAAGACAATACAATCAAACACACAATCAAAAATACAATCAATCAATCATCAAACACAGTCAATCAAATTCAATCACAATCATCAAGAACAGTCTAAACTCAAGTAGAAAACAAGCATCAAAAGTAATCAATCAAAGGCAAGTGACCTGTTGGTATCATTTGATATTACTTGTTGGGGTTGTTGATTGTTGTCTCCATATATCATATTCACTTTTCTTGGGGAGAAATGTGGCCTTCGTTTGCTGTCTCCATAAATCATATTCATTTATCTTGGAGAGAAATATGAATAAACTTTGATGCATGCCATGTGTTTGGAGAAATTGCTATCAATGTATCGACTTTGCTCTTCTCCATTTTCATAGTCTTTCATCATGATACACAGACTTATGATTTTCTTCTCTGAATCACTTGAATAATTTATGACATTATCTTCCCAAGTGATATATCCTTTCTTTTCTTTCTTCTCTTTGAAATTCATCTTGTCGGATTTTTCCATTCTTCTTTTAAACACAGGACAATTGAATCTCATGTGCCCAAGTTGATCGCACTCAACATTTTGGGGCTAAAGAGGAACCTTCTTCTTTCTTCTTTCATCATCATCTTCTTTCTTCTATAGTTTTTTTTATGTAGTTGCATTTCTCTCTACCATTGTAGGAATAAATGAATCAAATTCAATGGCTTCCCATATCTTTAGATCTATGGCTTCTATAATGATCTGCATTTGGGGTTTCCAATAATGATAACCCTCACCATTGAACATAAGAGCCTATTGATATAATTTCCCTCAGGAAATGGAAATTTGGATGAGGCCATATCTATTCTTGAAGTTTTTAAACTTTATACAAGAATCCTGCTCTGATACCACTTGTTAGACCTTGTGGCCTCAATAATCTTAAGAGGGATAGGCTTAGAATGCAGAAGAAGCAACAAAAATCAATTTAATAATGTTCTATAAACATGCAAGGCAAAATTGATTGCAATAACATAAATGAGATAAGGGAAGAGAGAATGCAAACACAATTTTATACTGGTTCGGCCACTTCCTGTGCCTACATCCAGTACTCAAGCAACCCACTTGAGATTTCCACTATCTTTGTAAAATTCATTACAAAGTCTAAACCACACAGGGACAACCCATCCCTTGTGTTCAGGAATCCTTTACAACAAGAGACTCACAGTCTCTTAACCAATCTCATTGAATAAGAAGAATGGAAGAATAATTCTCTCTTCTAGAGAAGAATATTACAATGAAGATCATGTAAGAATCCTTATAGATTTTGCAAGTGTTTGGTCAAGGATTTCTTTTGAGAGAGAATTTGACAACGAAGTTCTTTTGGAATCTCTCTCATTGTCTTTTGAGAAGATAAGACACTTTTGCCAAGCAAAACTCTCTCTTCAATTTCTTCCCAAGTCACACATATATATAGGCCTTTGATGGCCATTCAAAATTCAAATGATAAGATGTGACTGTTGGCGATATTCCTTGAAAATCCTCTCTGGTAATCGATTACAGAATTAGTGTAATCGATTACATAGTTGTTTTTCTTGAACAGTTGTGACCCTTCATTTAAAATTTGAATTCCCAACATTCAGAGTCTCTGGTAATCGATTACATATGATGTGTAATCGATTACACACTTTCAAACCATTGGTAATCGATTACATGTATTTGTAATCGATTACATGTGCCTTGAATGACTTGAAACCTTTCATTTTGAGACAAGGCTTGATCTTGAAGAAATCTTGAATCAAGGCTTTGTTTGTTGAAACAATCTTGTATTAATCTTGAAGCAAAATGAGCCTTGTTTGATTCTTCTTTTGACATCATCAAAATCATGTATACATACATTCACAGAAAGAATATACTAGATGATATTGCAGAATCTTTAGAACAAATTCATATTCATGGACAAGATTCTAAAGGAAAAGGGAAAGGAAGCAATGAAGATCCTTAAGAAGAAGCAAAATCAAATGATGAACTTCCAAAAGAATGGAAAGCCTCAAAAGATCATCCCCTCGACAACATTATTGGTGATATCTCAAAAGGGGTAACAACTAGACATTCTCTTATAGAATTATGCAATAATATGGCTTTTGTATCTATGATTGAACCTAAAAATATAAAAGAAGCCATAATAGATGATAATTGGATAATTGCTATGCAAGAAGAACTGAATCAATTTGAAAGAAACAATGTGTGGGAACTTATTGAGAAACCTAAAAACTATCCCATCATAGGAACAAAATGGGTATTTAGAAATAAGTTAGATGAACATGGAATAATTGTTAGAAATAAGGCTAGATTTGTTGCAAAAGGATATAATCAAGAAGAAGGTATAGATTATGAAGAAACATATGCTCTGGTTGCTAGATTAGAAGCCATTAGAATGCTCTTAGCATATGCATCCATAATGAATTTTAAGCTTTATCAAATGGATGTTAAAAGTGATTTTCTAAATGGCTTAATTCAAGAAGAAGTATATGTTGAACAACCACCAGGTTTTGAAATATTGGATAAGCCAAATCATGTATACATACATTCACATTCTCCCCCTTTTTGATGATGACAAACATGTGATTTCTTCTCGACATCATCAAAGCTTGCATGATTCACATTCTCCCCCTTTGTCAAGCAAATTCTTTTTTATATCATCAAAACCTGCATGATTTACATTCTCCCCCTTTTTGATGATGACAAGCATTATCCAAGGCTTGATCTTTTTGACATCATCAAAATCTTCATGATTTACATTCTCCCCCTTTTTGATGATGATAACCACCTATAAGTTAGGAGCAACAACAAAGAAAAAATATCTATTTGCATATAGTTTACTCCCCCTTGGTTTTGGAATGTTTGCTTATATGAGACAATTGAAGATTTCATATTTTTCATATATAAAAAGTTGTCTCATAAAGAATAGACATTTTTCCTTACTATTTTATCTTGTATATTTCTCTCCCCCTTTGTCAACATCAAAAACAAATCATGAATAGAGAGGAGAAAAATGTTACCACTTGTTGTAATGTATAAAAATCAAGTGATACCAAAAGGTATTAAAATAAACTATTTTGCACTCACAAAAACACAATGAATCAAACACACAATCAAAAGCAATTAACAAAACACAATAAAAAACAATTATTAAAGACAATCATCAAATAGAATCAAACACAATCAATCAAATATACAATTAAAAGCAATCAACAAAACACAATCAAAAACAATTATCAAAGACAATCAAAACTCAATCAAAAACAATCAACAACCACAATTAATCAATTATAAAATATAATCAATCAATCAAACTAACAATCATTGAATATCAATCAAGCAAAAACAAACACATCAATCAAAAAACACAATCAATCAATCAAGGACAATCTAAACTCAAGTAGAAAACAAGCATCAAAAGTAATCAATCAAAGACAAATGACCTGTTGGTATCATTTGATACCACTTGTTGGGCTTGTTGATCAAGTGGTCTTTGTTGTCTCCATAAATCATATATTCGCTTTTCTTGAGATTCACTTTTCTTGGGGAGAAATGTGGCCTTTGTTTGTTGTCTTCATAAATCACATATCCACTTATCTTGGGGAGAAGTATGAATAAACTTTGATGCATGCCATGTGTTTGGAGAAATTGCTATCACTGTATCGACTTTGCTCTTCTCCGTTTTCATAGTCTTTCATCATGATACCCAGACTTATGATTTTATTCTCTGAATCACTTGAAGAATTTATGACATTATCTTCCCAAGTGATGTATGCTTTCTTTTCTTTGAAATTCATCTTGTCGGATTTTTCCATTCTTCTTTTAAAAACAGGACAATTGAATCTCATGTGCCCAAATTGATCGCACTCAGCATTTTGGGACTAAAGAGGAACCATCTTCTTTCTTCTTGCATCATCATCTTCTTTCTTCTCTAGTTTTTTTTATGTAGTTGCATTTCTCTCTACCATTGTAGGAATAAATGAATCAAATTCAAAGGCTTCCCATATCTTTAGATCTATGGCTTCTATAAAGATCTACATTCGGGTTTTCCAATAATGATAACCCTCACCATTGAACATAAGAGCCTATTGATAGAATTTTCCTCAGAAAATGGAAATTTGGATGAGGCCATATCTACTCTTGAAGTTTTTAAACTTTATACAAGAATCCCACTCTGATACCACTTGTTGGACCTTGTGGCCTCAATAATCTTAAGAGGGACAGGCTTAGAATGCAGAAGAAGCAACAACAATAAATTTAACAATGTTCTTTAAACATGAAAGACACAATTGATTGCAACAAAATAAATAAGATAAGGGAAGAGAGAATGCAAACATAATTTTATACTGGTTCGGCCACTTCCCGTGCCTACGTCCAGTACTCAAGCAACCCACTTGAGATTTCCACTATCTTTGTAAAATCCTTTACAAAGTCTGAACCACACAGGGACAACCCATCCCTTGTGTTTAGATGCTTTACAACAAGAGACTCACAGTCTCTTAGCCAATCTCATTGAATAAGAAGAATGGAAGAAGAATTGTCTCTTCAAGAGAAGAATATTACAATGAAGATCCATGGATGAACTCTTAATGGATTTGCAAGTGTTTGCCCAAGAGTTCTTGAGAGAGCATTTTACAATGAAGTTCTCTTGGAATCTCTCTCATTTTCTTTTGAGAGGATAAGACATTTTTGCCAAGCAAAACTCTCTCTTTAATTCGTGCCCAAGTCACCTATTTATAGGCCTTTGATGGCCATTCACAAATCCAGTGAAATGATGTGACTGTTGGCAAATTTTCTAAAAATTCTCCACTGGTAATCGATTACAATGTTTGTGTAATTGATTACACAGTTATAATTTGAAGGGCCATGACTTTTGAATTTGAATTTCAGGAGTTTCATTGCTGGTAATCTATTACAGACATATGGTAATAGACTACATGTTGAAAATTCAAATTCAAAACCTTTTTCAACAGCTATTTCTCAACCCTGTCTTCTGGTAATCGATTACACTGCTTGGTAATCGATTACCAGAGCCTTGCATGTCTTGAAAACACTTTGTTTTAAGGCAAGGCTTGATCTTGAGTTAATCTTGAAGCAAAGCTTTGTTTGTTGAAGCAATCTTGTATTAATCTTGAAGCCATGCTTATCTTTTGAAGCAACTTTGTCTGATTCTTCTTTTGACATCATCAAAATCATGTATACATGCATTCACAGAATGCAATCCCAAAAGTTTTTTTGTTTGTTTCATTGACATGGAAAAATATGGGAATCAATCATTATTGGAAAAAAAAATACCTTATACACATAACAATATATAGGTTCCAAAATTTTCCCCCATGGAAGGAAATTTTGAAGTGAAGTGATTTTTTCTTGTTTTTGGGCACTTCATTAATGTGTAAGACCCAATGGAGTCCTAAAAGTTTTCTTTCTTGTTTCATTGATATGAAAAATATGGGAATGAATCATTATTTGAAAAAAAAATACCCGATACACATGACAATATAGGTTCCAAAATTTGCCGCCATGGAATGAAATTTTGAAGTGATTATTTCTTTTTTTGGCCACTTCATTAATGGGTTTTAAGGCCGAATGGTGCCCAGGTGAGTTGGGTTGCTTCCTCCTTAAGTAACCCAGCTTCCAAAATGTTCTGGAAGAGTCCAGATTCGAAATTTTGAAAATTGCTATTTGCACCCCCATCTTGATAAGTTCACCCCGTCTTTCGTAATTTACGAAAAAGTTTTGGAAGCCTTACGGAAGCATATAGGACTTGACTTTCTTCTTTTTTCTCTTCCTTCTCACCTTTATTAAGTGAAATATGCTTATTTAGGGTTATGGGAATTTTACGGAAGCATTACCGAAGCATATAGGACTTCTTTTTCCTCTTCCCTTTCACCAATATTAAGTAAAATATGCTTACCCAAGGTTTTTGGAAATTTTACAGAAGCATCACGGAAGCCCTAGAAACCATTTTTCAACAAAACGTGGAGGATCTTGATAAGTTCACCCCCCCTTTGCTAAATACACTTTTGTTTATTTACACACCCCTCACTTTGCTAAATACACTTCCGTTTTCGTATTTTTGATCGGTTTCTTCCCAAAACATCTCGAAACTTTACGGATTATGCAACGATACTCTTTTTGCCCTCCGGAATGTTGTGGGACTTTACGGATTACGCAAAAATGCTCTTTTTGACATCCGAAATGTTGCAGAACTTTACGGATTGTGCAACAATGCTTGTTTCGAGGATGAAATTAGGGTATGATAGTTGCCCCTATTTACTTATCTTTTATTGGTGATAAAAGGGAAGTAAAGATAAGACACTAATTTCGTTTGAGCGGAACATCACTTGGCCGATGAATATGCCAACCAGCGGAACCTGTCATTTAGAAAGAAAAAGACATCAGGGGTGTCAACAAAACTTCAGTGCCTCGAAAGCGATAAAACAGGATAACCACGACGTTTCCACATGCTATCAAACTCGATCGTCCCCGCCTAACAGAGAAGAATCTCGTGCTTCGTTGGGCTTGAATGTCCCCGGATGATGAAAGTAAAAACTGCAAAAATTTTCAAAATAATCAGAATCGGACGACCAACATCATCCTAATACCATTGAACTCGTTCGCCTTGGTTGACAAAAGGTGCGGATAACCATAAGGTACCCCCGCCTGCCACCTGACTTCCCGGGTCAGGATTAACAGAAATCATTTGTACAGATAACCGCTTGGTGTGGAAGCAAAGCTTCATGATGAATCAAAAATGATTCAAAGGTGTTTTGATGATAACAATGATGACAACAAAAGATGATGACAAAGGTGATGAACAAAAAGCTCAAAAGATCAAAGAACAACTCAAGTGAATCAAAGAACAACTCAAGTGAATCAAAGAACATCTCAAGTGAATCAAGAACAATTCAAGAGTTCAAGAATCAAGAAGAATTCAAGACTCAAGAAGAAAGTCTACAATCAAGAATCAAGATTCAAGATTCAAGGTCTCAAGAATCAAGATCAAGATTCAAGACTCAAGATTCAAGAATGAAGAAAAGACTCAATCAAGATAAGTATTAAAAAGTTTTTTTCAAAACTTTGAATAGCACATGAGTTTTTGACAAAACCTTTACCAAAGAGTTTTTACTCTCTGGTAATCGATTACCATATTGTTGTAATCGATTACCAGTAGCAAAATGAGTTTGAAAAAGTTTTCAAACTGAGTTTACAACGTTCCAAATATTTTCAAAAGGCTGTAATCGATTACAATGTTTTGGTAATCGATTACCAGTGTCCTTGAACGTTGAAATTCAAATTTAAATGTGAAGAGTCACATCCTTTCACTCAAAAGCTTTGTGTAATCGATTACACTTATTTGGTAATCGATTACCAGTGTTTGTTTCTGAAAAATCTAAAGATGTAACTCTTCAAAAAGGTTTTGACTTTTTCAAATGGGTTTTAAGTTTTTCTAAAAGTTATAACTCTTCTGAATGGCCTTCTTGACCAGACATGAAGAGTCAATAAAAGCAAGGCTTGAATCTCTTTGAATATCTTTGAACTTCTTCTTCTTCTTTGTACCAAAAGCTTTATGAAGTTTTATGGTTTTCTAAACCTTGAAAACTTGCGCTATTCATCTTTTCATTCTCTTCTCCATTTGCCAAAAACAATTCGCCAAGGACTAACCACCTGAATTCTTTTTGTGTCTCTCTTCTCCCTTTTCCAAAAGAACAAAGGACTAACCACCAGAATTCTTTTGTGTCTCCCTTCTCCCTTGTCAAAGAATTCAACACGACATAGTCTGAGAATTCTTTTGATTCTTCCCATTCCCTAATACAAAAGCGTTCAAAGGTTTAACCGCTTGAGAATTCTTTTGTATCCCCATTCACAAAGTATCAAAGGTTTAACAGCCTGAGATCTTTGTCTTAACACATTGGAGGGTACATCCTTTGTGGTACAAGTAGAGGGTACATCTACTTGGGTTTGACTGAGAACAAGAGAGGGTACATCTCTTGTGGATCAGTTCTAGTGGAGGGTACATCCACTAGGGTTTCAAAGAGAACAAGAGAGGGTACATCCCTTGTGGATCTTTGCTTGTAAAAGGATTTTTACAAGGTTGAAAGAAATCTCAAGGACCGCAGGTCGCTTGGGGACTGGAGGTAGGCACGGGTTGTTGCCGAACCAGTATAAAAACTCTTGTGTGTTTGTTTCCTTCTTCCTTGCTCTTTTACTTTCCGCTGTGCATTTAATTTTCGCTTTTACTTTCTGTTAAGTTTCTCTTCTACTCCATATTCTCTTAAAAACATAAGTAAAAGCCTTAAAAGAGTAATTTTTAACTGGTAAAGGTTTAGGAATAATTAATTCAACCCCCCCTTCTTAATTATTTTGAGGCCACTCGATCCAACACTTGGGTATCTCCGCCTGCCACCTGACTTCTCGGGTCAGGATTAACAGAAATCATTTGTACGGATAACCGCTTGGGTATCTCCGCATGTCATCGAACTCGCTGTCTCTGGATGACAAAAGGTGCAGATAACCATACGGTACCCCCGCCTGCCACCTGACTTCCCGAGTTAGGGTTAATAGAAATCGTTTGTACGGATAACCGCTTGGGTATCTCTGCCTGCCACCTGACTTCACGAGTCAAGATTAATAGAAATTGTTTTGTACGGATAACCACTTGGGTATCTCCGCCTGCCACCTGACTTCACAGGTCAGGATTAACAAAAATCATTTTGTACAGATAACCACTTGGGTATCTCCGCCTGCCACCTGACTTCACAGGTCAAGATTAACAGAAATCATTTGTACAGATAACCACTTGGGTATCTCCGCATGCCACCTGACTTCACGGGTCAGGATTAATAGAAATCGTTTGTACGGATAACCACTTGGGTATCTTCCCATGTCATCAGACTCGCCGTCTCAGGATGACAAAAGGTACAGAAGACGACGTTAGTCTCTGCGTGTCAACGGGCTTGCTTTCCCTTGGTTGACAAAGGGTGCAGATGACGACGTTAGTCTCTGCATGCTACAGGACTTTGAGTCTGATGGATAGCGAAAGAGTGTTTATACGGATAACCACTTGGGTATCTCCGCCTGCCACCTAACTTCACGGGTCAGGATTAACAGAAATCGTTTTGTACGGATAACCACTTGGGTATCTCTGCCTGCCACCTGACTTCACGGGTAAGGATTAACAGAAATCATTTGTATGGATAACCACTTGGGTATCTCCGCATGTCATCGGACTCGTCGTCTCTGGATGACAAAAGGTGCAGAAGACGATGTTAGTCTCTGCGTGTCAGCAGGCTCGCTTGCCCCTGGTTGGCAAAAGGTGCAGAAGACGACATTAGTCTCTGCGCGTCAACGGGCTCGTTTGCCCCTGGTTGACGAAAGGTGCGGATAATCATACGGTACCCCCGCCTGCCACCTAACTTCCCGTGTCAGGGTTAACAGAAATCATTTGTACAGATTACCACTTGGGTATCTCCGCATGTCACTGGACTCGCCGTCTCTGGATGACAAAAGGTGCAGAAGAAGACGTTAGTCTCTGCGTGTCAACGGGCTCGCTTGCCCCTGGTTGACAAAAGGTGCAGAAGACGATGTTAGTCTCTACATGCTACCAGACTCTGAGTCTGAAGGATAGCAAATGAGTGTGTGCGGGTTACCGTATAGGGCGTCTCTGCGTGCCGACGGACTCATAGGTCACGATAGCGAAAGGTGGGGCGGTCAACAAAAGCGAGGCTTTTGCTCCTATATATCCTCAATGTGTGATGAGGAACTCCGACCTACGTAGTTCTTGCTTTTGTGAGACTAAAATAGTCGTGGTGTTCTTTCACTAAAATGTGAACATGCTTTAGTAAACAAACAAAACCTCCAACTGATCAGAGCAACATATGATTTTTGGTGAAAAACAATGTGTCTATTAGGGAAGGAGAGTATGCTGATGAAATTTTCTCATAACCATAAATGAGATTTTGGATGTTAGCGTTTCGTTTCTAAACGACCATTTAGAGGAAACACTGGGTCCAACAAAATAGAAGAAAATCACTCGAAGTGTATCAATCTCACACAGGCAAGTGTTTTATCCTAATTCCGAACCATACATATGTCATGACTTGATTTTGCAAATCATTTCCTATCAAACCAAATATTACATACGTGATCATGGATCAATAGGACTTTTTCGGGAATGGTGTTTTGGTGAGGAATTTGGCTCTGAGTGTTTGGGCCTTTTCCTTCTCTGTTTTTGTTTAGTGTGGGGCGAGAAAGTCGCTAGCACACAGGATTTTGGTTGGTGATCTAAGGGAGAGGACCACTTCAAGTCGTGGTTTCCTTTCTTTTCTTCTTTACTTGTGACAATTCCGTATTGTTTAGATATTGTCTGGTCCAAAGACCTTTCTGTATATTTCCTTTCTTGCAATCTTTGATTGGGAATTTTCTTCTTTTGCTTTCTTCCAATCTTTGATCGGGAACTTTCTTTTTCTTTTTTGTTTTCTTCCGAGGGCAAGGATGGACGTTCTCACCCTGGGTCAAGGTTTATGGTGAGTTGGGATTTTGGCTCAAGGCTTGTAGAACGACTGGACATGATATATGTCAGGGTGTTGGTTTGGCCAGCGGTTCAGGGATAAAGGGGACGTCCCACATTATTTCCATGACACACATGCAACAATGATGATTAGGAAATTTTATGCAAAATTGGTCATGCATGCACCCATGTGGACACTCAAGCATCAAGTTTTATGGTCAGGTGACACTAGGGCTCAAGATTCATTTTCCCTATTTCAGTCAACCTAGTGTTTCCAAAACATGTTCTTTTATCAATTCATGCATTCATCCGAGTCCATTTTGGGTGTTCGGAAAAATTTTCACAGCATTCACCCTTCAGGTGTATACACATTTTTTCAAAAAAAAAACCCTTTGTTTTGATCGGTGAATCTTTTTCAACGAAAAGCTGGAAGTTATTTCTTTTCAAAAGCATGTTGGCTTTTAAGCCGAAAGATATATTTTTTGTTCTTGTTTGTTTTTTTTGTTTAGGTATTTTGCTACCTAAACATATGTATATTTTTGTGAGGTATTTTTGTAATATACATGCATATCCAAGGTATCTTGCTACCTAAACATACATAGATACATACATACATACATACATATATATATATATATATATTGTGAGGTATGACTACCTTTCGAGCTTGTGCTTGTTTTATTTAAATTCCTAGGATCATGAGCAACTAGGTGTGTCCTACTATGACTTGAGAAACAAAAGGTGATCAAATAACAAGCAGAAATTTAAAAGGTACTAGGTTGCCTCCTAGTAGCGCTTCTTTAACGTCTTGAGCTGGACGCGTGATGACTTGTCGGTCACAGACCTAGTACTTTTGCTTACCTTTGGCTTTGGACTTGGTCGCCTGCTGGTCGACCACGGGTCGTAGGCAACGCTCTAGCTTTTGTAGATGAGCTAAGGGGCTTTGGAGGTGGCGGCGGTGCGTCTGTTGCCCGCTGTCGGCCATCCCCAGGCTACTGTGATGTCTTGCCCTGCGCCTGCCTGGGGGCGCAGTACTTCTTGATGAAAGCTCGGTTAGTAGGGGGCCTGATGACCTTGAAGGGGGCGACAGGCACTCCGTAGAACTGACAGAAGCCCGTAATTAGAGCTGGAAACCCCAAGACCCTGTTGGACTTCTCCGGGTGCACTGGGTGTCTTGCGGGCGCGAACCCTGCAAACAATAGATGACATCAGAAATCAGTTGAGAGAAGTGCATACTTACCTATGTCATGACGTCACAGACCAACTGATTCTTCCGTAGGGGAAGATCGGCATTGTGGTCACTAGGCAGAATGTTGCTAAGTAGCAACGTCATCCATATCTGTGTAAGAGTGGTCATGTTGGTGTGCATGATCTACACTCGTCTCTTTGTAGCAGCACGGGTGAAATCTTGCCCCAGTATGCATAGTGGTTGCACGATAGCCTCCCTCTGGTTGTGCTTGCACAGTTGGCCATCCTCTGAGATCAGGGGGGTAACCAAGGGACTGATAAAGGGAAACAACTGTTTACAAACCCGGCAGCTCAAGTCTCGGTTAAGCATTAGGGGTAGAGGACCTTAAATTCTCTTAAGGTGCGGATATGGAGCCCACTGAAAGTGAGGATCCGTAGCCCTTTAAAGGCGAGGGGGCATGCAACACTCCAAAGTCGAGGACGTGTCGCCCTCTGAAGGCGAAGGGGTGTAGCCCTCGGAAGGCGAGGATGTGTAGTCCTCTTAAGGCGAGGGCATGTAGCCCTATGAAGGTGAGGGTGTGCAGCCCTTTGAAGGCGAGGGCATGTAGCCCTCTGAAGGGGAGGATGTGTAGTCCTCTGAAAGCGAGGGCGTGTAGCCATCTAAAGGTGAGAATGTGTAGTCTTCTGATGGCGAGGGTGTGTAGCCCTCTGAAGGCGAGGGCATGTAGTCCTCTGAAGGTGAAGGCGTGTAGCCCTCTGAAGGTGAGGATGTGTAGTCCTCTGAAGCTGAGGGCATGTAGACCTCTAAAGGGGAGGACGTGTAGTCCTCTGAAGGCGAGGACGTGCAGTCCTCTGAAGGTGACGACGTGTAGCCCTCTGAAGGCGAGGACGTGTAGTCCTCTGAGGGCAAGGACGTGGAGTCCTCTGAAAGTGAGGACGTGTAGTCCTCTGAAGGTGAGGGCGTGCAGCCCTCTGAAGGCGACGACGTGTAGTCCTCTGAAGGCGACGACGTGCAGCCCACTGAAGGCGAAGACTTGTAGTCCTCCGAAGGGAAGGACATGCAGTCCTCTGAAGGCGATGGCGTGCAGCCCTCTGAGGGGAAGGACATGCAGTCCTCTGAAGGCGATGGCGTGCAGCCCTCTGAGGGCGAGGACGTGTAGTCCTCTGAAGGTGATGGCACGTAGCCCTCTGAAGGTGAGGGCGTGTGGTCCTCTAAAGGCAAGGGCGTGTAGCCCTCTGAAGGCGAGGACATGTAGTCCTCTGAAGGCGAGGATGTGTAGTCCTCTGAAGGCGAGGGTGTGTAACCCTCTGAAGGCGAGGACGTGTAGCCCTCTGAAGGTGAGGACATGTAGTCCTCTGACGGCGAGGGCGTGCAGACCTCTGAAGGCGAGGGCGTGTAGCCCTCTGAAGGTGACGATGTGTAGCCCTCCGATGGCGAGGACGTGTAGTCCTCTGAAGGGGAGGACGTGTAGTCCTCTGAAGGCGAGGACGTGTAGTCCTCTAAAGGTGAGGGCGTGTAGCCCTCTGATGGTGACGATGTGTATCCCTCTGATGGCGAAGACGTGTAGTCCTCTGAAGGGGAGGACATGCAGTCCTCTGAAGGCGATGGCGTGCAGCCCTCCGAGGGCGAGGACATGTAGTCCTCTGAAGGTGAAGGCGAGTAGCCCTCTGAAGGTGAGGACATGGGGTCCTCTAAAGGCGAGGGCGTGTAGCCCTCTAAAGGGGAGGACGTGCAATCCTCTGAAGGCGAGGACGTGTAGTCCTCTAAAAGCGAGGGTCTGTAGCGCTCTAAAGGCAAGAATGTGTAGTTTTCTGAAGGCGAGGGCGTGTAGCCCTCTAAAGGCAAGGATATGTAGTCCTCTGAAGGCGAGGACGTGTAGCCCTCTGAGGGCGAGGACGTGTAGTCCTTTGAAAGTGAGGACGTGTAGTCCTCTGAAGGTGAGGGCGTGCAGTCCTCTGAAGGCGACGACGTGTAGTCCTCTGAAGGCGACGACGTGCAGCCCTCTGAAGGCGAAAGCGTGTAGCCCTCGGAAGGCGAGGATGTGTAGTCCTCTTAAGGCGAGGGCATGTAGCCTTTTGATGGCGAGGACGTGTAGTCCTTTGAGGAGACGACGTGTAGTCCTCTGAATGCGAGGGAGTGTAGCCCTCTGAAGGCGAGGACATGTAATCCTCTGAAGGCGAGGGTGTGTAACCCTCTGAAGGTGAGGATGTGTAGTCCTCTGAAGCTGAGGGCGTGTAGACCTCTGAAGGGGAGGACGTGTAGTCCTCTGAAGGCGAGGACGTGCAGTCCTCTGAAGACGAGGACGTGTAGTCCTCTGAAGGTGACGGCGTGTAGCCCTCTGAAGGCGAGGACGTGTTGTCCTCTGAGGGCAAGGACGTGGAGTCCTCTGCAAGTGAGGACGTGTAGTCCTCTGAAGGTGAGGGTGTGCAGCCCTCTAAAGGTGAGGATGTGTAGTCTTCTGATGGAGAGGGCGTGTAGCCCTCCGAAGGCGAGGGCATGTAGTCCTCTGAAGGCGAGGACGTGCAGTCCTCTGATGGAGAGGATGTGTAGTCCTCTGAAGGCGAGGGCGTGTAGCCCTCTGAAGGCAAAAATGTGTATTCCTCTGAAGTCAAGGGCATGCAGCCCTCGGAAGGCGAGGACGTGTAGTCCTCTGAAGGGGAGAACGTGTAGTCCTCTGAATGCGAGGGCGTGCAGCCCTCTGAAGGCGAGGACGTGTAGTCCTCTGAAGGTGAGGGGACGTAGCCCTCTGAAGGTGAGGACGTGTGGTCCTCTAAAGGCGAGGGCATGTAGCCCTCTGAAAGCGAGGACGTGTAGTCCTCTGAAGGCGAGGACGTGTAGTCCTCTGAAAGCGAGGGCGTGTAGCGTTCTAAAGGCGAGAATGTGTAGTCTTCTAAAGGCGAGGGTGTGTAGCCCTCTGAAGGCGAGGATATGTAGTCCTCGGAAGGCGAGGACGTGTAGCCTTCTTAGGGCGAGGACGTGGAGTCCTCTGAAAGTGAGGACGTGTAGTCCTCTGAATGTGAGGGCGTGCAGCCCTCTAAACGCGACGACGTGTAGTCCTCTGAAGGTGACGACGTGCAGCCCTCTGAAGGCGAAGACGTGTAGTCCTCTGAAGGGGAGGACATGCAGTCCTCGTAAGGTGATGGCGTGCAGCCCTCTGAGGGCGAGGACGTGTAGTCCTCTGAAGGTGAAGGTGCGTAGCCCTCTGAAGGGGAGGGAGTGTGGTCCTCTAAAGTAGAGGGCGTGAAGCCCTTTGAAGGCGAGGACGTGTAGTCTTCTGAAGGCGAGGACTTGTAGTCCTCTGAAAGCGAGGGCGTGTAGCCCTCTAAAGGTGAGGATGTGTAGTGTTCTGATGGCGTGGGCGTGTAGCCCTCTGAAGGCGAGGACATGTAGTCCTCTGAAGGTGAAGGTGCGTAGCCCTCTGAAGGGGAGGGAGTGTGGTCCTCTAAAGTAGAGGGCGTGAAGCCCTTTGAAGGCGAGGACGTGTAGTCCTCTGAAGGCGAGGACGTGTAGTCCTCTGAAAGCGAGGGCGTGTAGCGTTCTAAAGGCGAGAATGTGTAGTCTTCTGAAGGCGAGGGTGTGTAGCCCTCTGAAGGCGAGGATATGTAGTCCTCGGAAGGCGAGGACGTGTAGCCTTCTTAGGGCGAGGACGTGGAGTCCTCTGAAAGTGAGGACGTGTAGTCCTCTGAATGTGAGGGCGTGCAGCCCTCTAAAGGCGACGACGTGTAGTCCTCTGAAGGTGACGACGTGCAGCCCTCTGAAGGCGAAGATGTGTAGTCCTCTGAAGGGGAGGACATGCAGTCCTCGTAAGGTGATGGCGTGCAGCCCTCTGAGGGCGAGGACGTGTAGTCCTCTAAAGGTGAAGGTGCGTAGCCCTCTGAAGGGGAGGGAGTGTGGTCCTCTAAAGTAGAGGGCGTGAAGCCCTTTGAAGGCGAGGACGTGTAGTCTTCTGAAGGCGAGGACTTGTAGTCCTCTGAAAGCGAGGGCGTGTAGCCCTCTAAAGGTGAGGATGTGTAATGTTCTGATGGCGTGGGCGTGTAGCCCTCTGAAGGCGAGGACATGTAGTCCTCTGAAGGCGAGGGCATGTAGCCCTCTGAAGGCGAGGACATGTAGTCCTCTGAAGGCGAGGGCATGTAGCCCTCTGAGGGCGAGGACGTGTAGTACTCTGAAAGTGAGGACTTGTAGTCCTCTGAAGGCGAGGGTGTGCAACCCTCTGAAGGTGATGACGTGTAGTCCTCTGAAGGCGAGGACGTGCAGTCCTCTGAAGGTGAGGACGTGTGGTCCTCTAAAGGCGAGGGCGTGTAGCCCTCTGAAGGCAAAAACGTGTATTCCTCTAAAGGCGAAGGCGTGCAGCCCTCCGAAGGCGAGGACGTGTAGTCCTCTGAAGGGGAGAACGTGTAGTCCTCTGAATGCGAGCGTGTGCAGCCCTCTATAGGCGAGGACGTGAAGTCCTCTGAAGGTGAGGGCGTGTAGCCCTCTGAAGGAGAGCACGTGTAGTCCTCTGAAGGCGAGGGCGTGTAGCCCTCTAAAGGCAAGGACGTGTAGTCCTCTGAAGGCGAGGATGTGTAGTCCTCTGAAGGCGAGGGTGTGTAACCCTCTGAAGGCGAGGACGTGTAGTCCTCTGAAGGTGAGGGGACGTAGCCCTCTGAAGGTGAGGACGTGTGGTCATCTAAAGGCGAGGGCATGTAGCCCTCTGAAAGCGAGGACGTGTAGTCCTCTGAAGGCGAGGACGTGTAGTCCTCTGAAAGCGAGGGCGTGTAGCGTTCTAAAGGCGAGAATGTGTAGTCTTCTGAAGGCGAGGGCGTGTAGCCCTCTGAAGGCGAGGATATGTAGTCCTCGGAAGGCGAGGACGTGTAGCCTTCTTAGGGCGAGGACATGGAGTCCTCTGAAAGTGAGGACGTGTAGTCCTCTGAAGGTGAGGGCGTGCAGCCCTCTAAAGGCGACGACGTGTAGTCCTCTAAAGGTGACGACGTGCAGCCCTCAGAAGGCGAAGACGTGTAGTCCTCTGAAGGGGAGGACATGCAGTCCTCTTAAGGTGAGGATGTGTAGTCCTCTGAAGGCGAGGGCGTGTAGCCCTCTGAAGGCAAAAATGTGTATTCCTCTAAAGGCGAGGGCGTGCAGCCCTCTGAAGGCGAGGACGTGTAGTCCTCTGAAGGGGAGAACGTGTAGTCCTCTGAATGCGAGGGTGTGCAACCCTCTGAAGCTGATGACGTGTAGTCTTCTGAAGGCGAGGGTGTGTAGACCTATGAAGGCGAGGACGTGCAGTCCTCTGAAGGCGAGGATGTGTAGTCCTCTGAAGGCGAGGATGTGTAGTCCTCTGAAGGCGAGGACGTGTAGTCCTCTGAAAGCGAGGGCGTGTTGCGCTCTAAAGGCGAGAATGTGTAGTCTTCTGAAGGCGAGGGCGTGTAGCCCTCTGAAGGCGAGGATATGTAGTCCTCGGAAGGCGAGGACGTGTAGCCTTCTTAGGGCGAGGACATGGAGTCCTCTGAAAGTGAGGACATGTAGTCCTCTGATGGTGAGGGCGTGCAGCCCTCTGAAGGCGACGACGTGTAGTCCTCTGAAGGCGATGACGAGCAGCCCTCTGAAGGCGAAGACGTGTAGTCCTCTGAAGGGGAGGACATGCAGTCCTCTTAAGGTGATGGTGTGCAGCCCTCTGAGGGCGAGGACGTGTAGTCCTCTGAAGGTGAAGGTGCGTAGCCCTCTGAAGGTGAGGGAGTGTGGTCCTCTAAAGTAGAGGGCGTGAAGCCCTTTGAAGGCAAGGACGTGTAGTCCTCTGAAGGCGAGGGCGTGTAGTCCTCTGAAAGCGAGGGCGTGTAGCCCTCTAAAGGTGAGGATGTGTAGTCTTCTGATGGCGTGGGCGTGTAGCCCTCTGAAGGCGAGGACATGTAGTCCTCTGAAGGTGAAGGTGCGTAGCCCTCTGAAGGGGAGGGAGTGTGGTCCTCTAAAGTAGAGGGCGTGAAGCCCTTTGAAGGCGAGGACGTGTAGTCCTCTGAAGGCGAGGACGTGTAGTCCTCTGAAAGCGAGGGCGTGTTGCGCTCTAAAGGCGAGAATGTGTAGTCTTCTGAAGGCGAGGGCGTGTAGCCCTCTGAAGGCGAGGATATGTAGTCCTCGGAAGGCGAGGACGTGTAGCCTTCTTAGGGCGAGGACATGGAGTCCTCTGAAAGTGAGGACATGTAGTCCTCTGATGGTGAGGGCGTGCAGCCCTCTGAAGGCGACGACGTGTAGTCCTCTGAAGGCGATGACGAGCAGCCCTCTGAAGGCGAAGACGTGTAGTCCTCTGAAGGGGAGGACATGCAGTCCTCTTAAGGTGATGGTGTGCAGCCCTCTGAGGGCGAGGACGTGTAGTCCTCTGAAGGTGAAGGTGCGTAGCCCTCTGAAGGTGAGGGAGTGTGGTCCTCTAAAGTAGAGGGCGTGAAGCCCTTTGAAGGCAAGGACGTGTAGTCCTCTGAAGGCGAGGGCGTGTAGTCCTCTGAAAGCGAGGGCGTGTAGCCCTCTAAAGGTGAGGATGTGTAGTCTTCTGATGGCGAGGGCGTGTAGCCCTCTGAAGGCAAGGACATGTAGTCCTCTGAAGGCGAGGGCATGTAGCCCTCTGAGGGCGAGGACGTGTAGTACTCTGAAAGTGAGGACGTGTAGTCCTCTGAAGGCGAGGGTGTGCAACCCTCTGAAGGTGATGACGTGTAGTCTTCTGAAGGCGAGGGTGTGTAGACCTATGAAGGCGAGGACGTGCAGTCCTCTGAAGGCGAGGATGTGCAGTCCTCTGAAGGCGAGGATGTGTAGTCCTCTGAAGGCGAGGGCGTGTAGCCCTCTGAAGGCAAAAATGTGTATTCCTCTGAAGGCGAGGGCGTGCAGCCGTCCGAAGGCGAGGACGTGTAGTGCTCTGAAGGGGAGAACGTGTAGTCCTCTGAATGCGAGGGTGTGCAGCACTCTGTAGGCGAGGACGTGTAGTCCTCTTAAGGTGAGGGCGTGTAGCCCTCTGAAGGAGAGCACGTGTAGTCCTCTGAAGGCGAGGGCGTGTAGCCCTCTAAAGGCAAGGACGTGTAGTCCTCTGAAGGCGAGGATGTGTAGTCCTCTGAAGGCGAGGGTGTGTAACCCTCTGAAGGCGAGGACGTGTAGTCCTCTGAAGGTGAGGACATGTAGTCCTCTGAAGGCGAGGGCGTGTAGACCTCTTAAGGCGAGGGCGTGTAGCCCTCTGAAGGTGAGGACGTGTAGCCCTCCGATGGCGAGGACGTGTAGTCCTCTGATGGGGAGGACGTGTAGTCCTCTGAAGGCGAGGACGTGTCGTCCTCTAAAGGTGAGGGCGTGTAGCCCTCTAATGGTGACGATGTGTAGCCCTCTGATGGTGAAGACGTGTAGTCCTCTGAAAGGGAGGACATGATATCCTCTGAAGGCGATGGCGTGCAACCCTCTGAGGGCGAAGACGTGTACTCCTTTGAAGGTGAAGGCGCGTAGCCCTCTGAAGGTGAGGACGTCTGGTCCTCTAAAGGCGAGGGCGTGTAGCCCTCTGAAGACGAGGACGTGTAGTCCTTTGAAGGCGAGGACGTGTAGTCCTCTGAAAGCGAGGGTGTGTAGCGCTCTAAAGGCGAGAATGTGTAGTCTTCTGAAGGCGAGGGCTTGTAGCCCTCTGAAGGCGAGGATATGAAGTCCTCTGAAGGCGAGGACGTGTAGCCCTCTGAGGGCGAGGACGTGGAGTCCTCTGAAAGTTAGGACGTGTAGTCCTTTGAAAGTGAGGACGTGTAGTCCTCTGAAGGTGAGGGCGTGCAGCCCTCTGAAGGCGAACATGTGTAATCCTTTGAATGCGACGACGTGCATCCCTCTAAAGGCGAAGACGTGTAGTCCTCTAAAGGGGAGGGCATGCAGTCCTCTGAAGGCGATGGCGTGCAGCCCTCTGAGGGCGAGGACGTGTAGTCCTCTGAAGGTGAGGGCGTGTAGCCCTCTGAAGGAGAGGACGTGTAGTCCTCTGAAGGCGAGGGCGTGTAGCCCTCTAAAGGCAAGGACGTGTAGTCCTCTGAAGCCAAGGATGTGTAGTCCTCTAAAGGCGAGGGCGTGCAGACCTCTGAAGGCGAGGGCGTGTAGCTCTCTGAAGGTGAGGACGTGTAGCCCTCCGATGGCAAGGACGTGTAGTCCTCTGAAGGGGAGGACGTGTAGTCCTCTGAAGGCGAGGACGTGTAGTCCTCTAAAGGTAAGGGCGTGTAGCCCTCTGATGGTGACGATGTGTAGCCCTCTGATGGCGAAGACGTGTAGTCCTCTGAAGGGGAGGACATGCAGTCTGCTGAAGGCGATGGCGTGCAGCCCTCTGAGGGCGACGACGTGTACTCCTCTAAAGGTGAGGGCGCGTAGCCCTCTGAAGGTTAGGACGTGTGGTCCTCTAAAGGCGAGGGCGTGTAGCCCTCTGAAGGCGAGGATGTGTAGTCCTCTGAAGGCGAGGACATGTAGTCCTCTGAAAGCGAGGGCGTGTAGTCCTCTGAAGGCGAGGGCGTGTAGCCCTCTGAAGGCGAGGGCGTGTAGTCCTCTGAAGGCGAGGACGTGTAGTCCTCTAAAGGTGAGGGTGTGTAGCCCTCGAATGGTGACGATGTGTAGCCCTCTGATGGCGAAGACATGTAGTCCTCTGAAGGGTAGGACATGCAGTCCTCTGAAGGCGATGGCGTGCAGCCCTCTGAGGGCGAGGACGTGGAGCCCTTTGAAGGTGAGGACGTGTAGCCCTCCGATGGCGAGGACGTGTAGTCCTCTGAAGGGGAGGACATGTAGTCCTCTGAAGGCGAGGACGTGGAGTCCTCTAAAGGTGAGGGCGTGTAGCACTCTGATGGTGACGATGTGTAGCCCTCTGATGGCGAAGACGTGTAGCCCTCAGAAGGCGAGGATGTGTAGTCCTCTTAAGGCGAGGGCATGTAGCCCTATGAAGGTGAGGGTGTGCAGCCATCTGAAGGCGAGGGCATGTAGCCTTCTGATGGCGAGGTCGTGTAGTCCTTTGAAGGAGAGGACGTCTAGTCCTCTGAATGCCAGGGAGTGTAGGCCTCTGAAGGCGAGGTCATGTAGTCCTCTGAAGGCGAGGGTGTGTAGCCCTCTAAAGGTGAGGATGTGTAGTCCTCTGAAGCTGAGGGCGTGTAGACCTCTGAAGAGGAGGACGTGTAGTCCACTGAAGGCGAGGACGTGCAGTCCTCTGAAGACGAGGACGTGTAGTCCTCTGAAGGTGACGACGTGTAGCCCTCTGAAGGCGAGGACGTGTAGTCCTCTGAGGGAAAGGACGAGGAGTCCTCTGAAAGTGAGGACGTGCAGTCCTCTGAAGGTGAGGGCGTGCAGCCCTCTGAAGGCGACGACGTGTAGTCCTCTGAATGCGACGACGTGCAGCCCTTTGAAGGCGAAGACGTGTAGTCCTCATAAGGGGAGGACATGAAGTCCTCTGAAGGCGATGGCGTGCAACCCTCTGAGGGCGAGGACGTGTAGTCCTCTGAAGGTGAGGGCATGTAGCCCTCTGAAGGTGAGGACGTGTGGTCCTCTAAAGGCGACGGCGTGTAGCCCTCTGAAGGCGAGGACGTGTATTCCTCTGAAGGCGAGGGCGTGCAGCCCTCCGAAGGCGAGGACATGTAGTCCTTTGAAGGGGAGAACGTGTAGTCCTCTGAATGCGAGGGCGTGCAGCACTCTGAAGGCGAGGACGTGTAGTCCTCTAAAGGTTAAGGCGTGTAGCCCTCTAAAGGAGAGGACGTGTAGTCCTCTGAAGGCGAGGGCGTGTAGCCCTCTAAAGGCAAGGACGTGTAGTCCTCTGAAGACGAGGATGTGTAGTCCTCTGAAGGCGACGACGTGCAGCCCTCTGAAGGCGAAGACGTGTAGTCCTTTGAAGGTGAGGACATGTAGTCCTCTGAAGGCGAGGGCGTGCAGACCTCTGAGGGCGAGGGCGTGTAGTTCTCTGAAGGTGAAGGCGCGTAGCCCTCTAAAGGTGAGGCCGTGTGGTCCTCTAAAGGCGAGGGCGTGTAGCCCTCTGAAGGCGAGGACGTGTAGCCCTCTGAAGGCGAGGACGTGTAGTCCTCTGAAGGCGAGGACGTGTAGTCCTCTGAAGGCGAGGGCGTGTAGCCCTCTGAAGGCGAGGGCATGTAGTCCTCTGAAGGCGAGGGCGTGTAGCCCTCTGAGGGCGAGTAGCCCTCTGAGGGCGAGGACGTGTAGTCCTCTGAAAGTGAGGTCGTGTAGTCCTCTGAAGGCGAGGGCGTGCAACCCTCTTAAGGCGACAACGTGTAGTCTTCTGAAGGCGAGGGCGTGCAGCCCTCTGAAGGCGAGGACGTGGAGTGCTCTGACCGCGAGGACGTGCAGTCCTCTCAAGGCGAGGATGTGCAGTCCTCTGAAGACGAGGATGTGTAGTCCTCTGAAGGTGACAACGTGTAGCCTTCTGAAGGCGAGGACGTGTAGTCCTCTTAGGGCAAGGACGAGGAGTCCTCTGAAGGTGAGGACATGTAGTCCTCTGAAGGTGAGGGCGTGCAGCCCTCTGAAGGCAAGGGCGTGTAGCCCTCTGAAGGTGAGGTTGTGTAGCCCCCCGATGGCGAGGACGTGTAGTCCTCTTTTGGGGAGGACGTGTAGTCCTCTGAAGGGGAGAACGTGTGGTCCTCTGAATGCGAGGGCGTGTAGTCCTCTGAAGGCGAGGACGTGTAGTCCTCTGAAGGTGAGGACATGTAGTCCTCTGAAGGCGAGAGCGTGCAGACCTCTGAAGGCGAGGGCGTGTAGCCCTCTGAAGGTGAGGACGTGTAGCCCCCCGATGGCGAGAACGTGTAGTCCTCTTTAGCGGAGGACGTGTAGTCCTCTGAAGGCGAGGACGTGTAGTCCTCTGAAGGGGAGAACGTGTAGTCCTCTGAAGGCGAGGACGTGTAGTCCACTGAAGGTGAGGACATGTAGTCCTCTGACGGCGAGGACGTGTAGTCCTCTGAAAGTGAGGTCGTGTAGTCCTCTGAAGGCTAGGGCGTGTAGCCCTCTAAAGGCAAGGACGTGTAGTCCTTTGAAGGCGAGGATGTGTAGTCTTCTGAAGGTGAAGATGTGTAATGCTCTGAAGGCGAGGACGTGTAGTCCTCTAAAGGTGACGACATGTAGTCCTCTGAAGGTGAGGGCGTGCAGACCTCTGAAGGCGAGGGCGTGTAGCCCTCTGAAGGTGAGGACGTGTAGCCCTCCGATGGCGAGGACGTGTAGTCCTCTAAAGGGGAGGACGTGTAGTCCTCTGAAGGCGAGGACGTGTAGTCCTCTAAAGGTGAGGGCGTGTAGCCCTCTGATGGTGACGATGTGTAGCCCTCTGATGGCAAAGACGTGTAGTCCTCTGAAGGGGAGGACATGCAGTCCTCTGAAGGCGATGGCATGCAGCCCTCTGAGGGCGAGGACGTGTAGTCCTCTGAAGGTGAGGGCGCGTAGCCCTCTGACGGTGAGGACATGTGGTCCTCTAAAGGCGAGGGCGTGTAGCCCTCTGAAGGCGAGGATGTGTAGTCCTCTGAAGGCGAGGTCGTGTAGTCCTCTGAAAGCGAGGGCGTGTAGCTCTCTTAAGGCGAGAATGTGTAGTCTTCTGAAGGCGAGGGCGTGTAGCCCTCTGATGGCGAGGATATGTAGTCCTCTGAAGGCGAGGACGTGTAGCCCTCTAAGGGCGAGGATGTGTAGTCCTCTGAAAGTGAGGACTTGTAGTCCTCTGAAGGCGAGGGCGTGCTACCCTCTGAAGGCGACGACATGTAGTCTTTTGATGGTGAGGGCGTGCAGCCCTCTGAAGGCGAGGACGTGTAGTCCTCTGAAGGTGAGGACGTGCAGTCCAAAAAAGGCGAGGACGTGCAGTCCTCTGAAGGCAAGGATGTGTAGTCCTCTGAAGGCGAGGGCGTGTAGCCCTCTGAAGGCAAAAGCGTGTATTCCTTTGAAGGCGAGGGCGTGCAGCCCTCCGAAGGCGAGGACGTGTAGTCCTCTGAAGTGGAGGACGTGTAGTCCTCTGAAGGCGAGGGCGTGCAGCCTTCTGAAGGCGAGGACGTGTAGTCCTCTGAAGGTGAGGGCGTGTAGCCCTCTGAAGGATAGGACGTGTAGTCCTCTGAGGGCGAGGGCGTGTAGCCCTCTGAAGGCAAGGACGTGTAGTCCTCTGAAGGCGAGGACGTGTAGTCCTCTGAAGGCGAGGGTGTGTAACCCTCTGAAGGCGAGGACGTGTAGTCCTCTGAAGGTGAGGACATGTAGTCCTCTGAAGGCGAGGGCGTGCAGCCCTCTGAAGGCGAGGGTGTGTAGCCCTCTGAAGGGGAGGACGTGTAGCCCTCCGATGGCGAGGACGTGTAGTCCTCTGAAGGGGAGGACGTGTAGTCCTCTGAAGGCAAGGATGTTTAGTCCTCTAAAGGTGAGGGCGTGTAGCCCTCGGAGGTTGACGATGTGTAGCCCTCTGATGGCGAAGACGTCTAGTCCTCAAGGGTCCACCCGTTTGAGATAGCAAGAGATTGACTCATTGAGAGGTCCGGTCATTCCAAATTCAAAAGGATTGGACAGTAGATGTAGGAAATCTATGTAGTTAACATGATTTTTAGGGATCCAGATGCATGCAACCTTTGTCTTGAAATGAGGTAAATGCGGACATCGTATGCAATAATGCAATGTAATGGAAAGTTGTACAATGTTCATGACATTCTTTCCATATTTTGTGATTTTGATTTTGATTTGATTTTTTCGGAAAACACAGATTGACTGTCCTTTTGAAAGAGGTAATAATTCATGCAACCTCATCCTATCTTTTGCAAATCTCTTCGAGAACTCCCTCAGAGTGTATGTTCTGTTTGATTTACACACTTAACCATTTTGGAGTGATGGCAATGGAACCGTTTGACGTTTAATCAATCCATTGAAATCCTAGGGTTTGTCCCCCCTTTTTTTGTTTAAAAACATCGACGTGTGAGAACTTTTGATCTTCCCCTAGGTTCGCTCGAGGCTTATGCAATGCCCCTCATTGCCCCAGTATAGGGCTTTGAGATATCAACCTTGTCTTTTGTCATGACCTTGTAGTAAGGAAGAAACTGTGCAGGTTCTCAAAAATGAATTTTCAAGGACAAGAAACATTTGAAGGATTTTTTTTCAATTGATAGATTAAGTCAAATGATTCCTATTTTTGATAACTCACATTCTCTCACAAAAAAGACAAACTTTCAGGAATGATAAAATGAGGTCACATGAATGTTTGTACTTTATTTGAGACACAACCAATCAAATGCTTTTTTTCTTTTATTTTGAAACTTATTGTTTTGAACTTTACTCGTCATTTTACGGCACCCTCACCAAATGTGTAGCACGAGTAATTTCTGATTGAACAATCTTGGAAGTCCAAACTGAAGACCGCAGGTCGCTGGAGCAAACAAACCAATGGCTTGCACCCACATTCCAGTGGAAGCAAAGATGTAATTACGAGAGGATGAGGGACAAAGATGTCAAATATATTTTATTTAGCATTGTAACTGTGGTTTACAATAATGGCATAACCTTGAAAGTCCTGATGAGTCATTAGAGACATCTAACAACAGCTTTCAAAATTGCCCCATGTGTGGTGTTGCTTGTCAATGTTTAGGATTCACAAGCGATTCTCCTCGGATTTCAGTCTGCCTGCATTAATTAGACTTTGCACCTTACACTTCAAGGTCATACAGTGCTCAATGGAATGTCTTGGAACTCCTCCATGATATGTGTGACATCCTGGAAATTTCTACCCGGAATTTTGTAAACGACGCATTTTGAATAATTATATATAAGTATTATTCAGTGTATATGTATATATATACTCCTGGTAGAAGTAGGTATATTGGGGGAAAGATACGCGGGTTAGGCTAATTAAGGAAGAGAAATCCATAACTGGATAGTTATAGGTTAATTCTCAATTAATTAGTCTAAAAAAAAAATATCGTTTTGCATGCAACTTAAAATTTAACAAAACCAACCTCTGAACCACGCTCGGGGTTTCATTTTGAGCGTTTTGATATATATATTGCCTACCTTCGAAAACTGGCCCCGATGGGTGCAGAGAAACGCGAGGGACTGGAACCAGAGAAACTGCACGCAAACCAAGGCAGGATTTTAGCATTTCAAAAAGGTAAGATTTTTCTCTTCTTGTGATTGAGTATGAGTCACATCAAGAGAAAAAGTGGGCCCCTTTTTGCTCCACTCAGAAGGAGACATGTGGCACAGCTTTTAAAAAAAAAGAAAAGAGGAAGCCTTTTTAAACTAAAACCCACGTTCTCTCTCCTCACTCAGCCAAAAAGAATTCAGAAGCTTTTCTTCCCCTCTCTCTCACGTTGCTATTCTCTTCTTCTTCCTCACCATTGAAGCTCCATCAAAGCTTCAACCTTTGCTCACCATTTCTGCCCCAAATCGCGAAAGGAAGCCATTTTCGGAGTCGTGAAGCGCACCTCTACATTGTGGGACTTCAAATTTCAGGTTTGGGTAGACTTCTTTTGATGCAAGCTCCATTGGAGCTTGTAGGCCTAGTGTCACACCCTAATTTTGTCCGGGGATTATTACTTGATGACATGCAACCTTTGGTTAGCCGCTTTGAGATACTTGGCGTCCTTTGTTGCACAATAAATGAAGTCCCGAGACGTGTCAGAAATCAAAAGGAAGCAGGCTTGCACGATACGTAAAATTCCGTGGTGTGGCAGAAATCGAAAAGATGTGTTTTTGCGCAATCCGTGAGTTTCCGTAACTCCTTCGAAAGCTAAAAAAGAGTAAATATATATTCCGTAAGGATTCGTAACCTTGCGGAAGGAAAATAAGTATCGTTACGAAATTCGTAAAGTTTCGTAACGTTACGAAAAAAGAATTACCAAAAAAATAGAAGGGGGTGCATTTAGTAAAAAAGGGGTACAAATAGCAATCTGGCCAACTTATGCCTTCCAGATCCTTCCTCCATAAGGCTGTTGCTTCTGGAGGAAGCAACCTTGCTTGCCTGGGCGAGCTGGGTGGCAAGCTCCTCCCCTATTTTGCTATAAATAGGGGGAGGAGTGAAGAAAAAAAGTGTTCAGCCTTCTTGGCACTTCTCCCTCTCTCAAAATTGCTGAGGAAAACTATTTCCGTGAAGAAAATCCAAGCCAAGGCGCTTCCGTAACGTTTCCGTGAGTAATTACGCGAAGATTCTCGACCGTTCTTCAACATTCATCGTTCGTTCTTCGTTTTCTTCAGTCTTCAACGGGTAAGTACCTCAAACCGAGCTTTTCAATTCATTCTATGTACCCGTGGTGGTCCACATTTTGTTTCATGTATTTTTATTCTCGTTTTCATTCGCTTTTTATACCCCCTTTTGACGTGCTTAAGCCATTTATTTAAGTCATTTCTCGCCTAATCTAAAAATAAAATAAATTTCCACCGATCGTTTGAATTGTATCATCCGTTAATTTCAGTTAAAATGAATTCCGACCGTTCGGTCGTGCCGTAACCACGTTGGAAATCAAAAAAGACGTAAAATAATAATATAATAATAAAAAAAATATCTTTTAGTAAAATAAAGCAAAAAATCAATCGGACGTTTTCTCTTTGGGATTTCTCATTCTTAATTGAATTGACTAATAACTAATGTGAAACTAAGGCTAAAATCAACTCGCCTAGTTAAGCTCGTCCACAAAAATAGGTTTTTTTGAAAGTTTATCATTTCAGTTTCTTACTAAGTAAAATGGATCATTTTTAAGGTCCAACGCCTTAAAATGATCACCCTTCAAGTAAAAAGAATCGCTTGATTCACGCACAACGAAGAACTACGTAGGTCTGATTTACTCTTTGATGGAGGGTACATAGGAGCAAGAGCCTCGCTTTTGTCGACCTCAAAAAATAAAAAGAAATAAAAGTTAAGGTAATACAATTTCCACAATTCTAAAAAAATAGGCTGTTGTCCTTTGAGACAAACGTGAGAGGTGCTAATACCTTCCTCAAACGTAAATACAACTCCTGAACTTAGAATTTTCATTTTTGACCGGTTTCCTTCGGTTTTTCCGACGTTTTCTACAAATAAACGTTGGTGGCGACTCCGCGCACCCTTCCTCCTTTGGAAAGCGCACTCGTGAGCCTCGCCTCGCTAGCCCGCAAAAGGGCACGTTGCGACAGTTGGCGACTCCACTGGGGACTATTTTTGTGAGTTAGGCCTATTTTAAGGAATTGTGGATTTGTGAAACCTTGTGTGTGCTTTTGTTGAACTGTGTAAAATGTAAATAACTGTTGTCTATTTCGCATTCTTTACACTGCATTCTAAGCACCCACGGGTTTGAGTAAAAAAGGGCCCTATACCCGGGTTCATGGGAATTTAAGGAGTGGAGGTGAATCTATCATCATGCTAGGTCTCCGACTTGCTTGATAATAGTGAAACCTCGTCTAGAGCTTTCTCTCTTTATAATGTGTTGTCGCTGGTATTCCATACCGCCACAATATTATTATCTTGAGTGATAATACCTCTAGAGAACGGCCGTGTGAGTTATAAATTGTTGGGAAGTAATTATTAGAGACCCCTAGATATTGTCCTATAGGTTCCCAAATAGGGGCAAAGAGCAAACACGCTCTTGTGCCATTCTTTCTCATGCATTTTTGGTTTATAGTTTTTGCTAGTGATGTTTGGTTTCTTTAGAGTAATACGTAAACCTTTTTAATGCTACGTTGAGGCGCTATCATGCCCAAAACGTAGCATTAAAAATTGGGTCTCTACGGTCTCGTATGTATGAATTACCCCTTTTTCTTGTTTTCTTTCCGTTTCATGCATACGCATCGCATCATTCATGTCGGAGTCTTGATCCTCCCCTTTTTTAGGTAAATGATGGGGACAAATCAAAACGGCAAAAGGTTTTATCAAGTCAAGGTTAAAACTCTAGATGCCACTAGCCTCAAGGAATTAGGACGATTGATGGGACCTCTCCAAAGGCAAGCCTTCCGCAAAGTGTACAGGAAGATTCTAGATTTGGCCGCAACGGAAGTATTTACGGAAGCTATCGTATCCCTCGCCCAATACTATGACCAGCCATTGAGGTGTTTCACGTTTGCGGACTTCCAAATGGTACCAACTATTGAAGAGTTTGAGAAAATATTAGGATGCCCTCTTGGGAGGAGAAAACCGTATCTTTTCTCCGGCTTTCTTCCTTCCTTGAGCAAGATTGCAGCTGTGGTTGGTGATTCAGCAAAAGAGTTGGATCGCACGAAGCAAACTCAGAACGGCGTAGTGGGCCTGCCTCGGAAATACTTGGAAGGTAAGGCAAGGGATATGGCGAGCCAAGAGAAGTGGGGCCCGTTTGCAGATATTTTAGCTTTGCTGATTTTTGGGGTTGTCCTTTTCCCGAACGTCGACGGTTTGGTAGACTTAGCCGCCAATGATGCTTTCCTCGCATATCACCATAGCAAGGAAAGTCCAGTGGTGGCTATCTTGGCAGATTTGTTTGACACCTTTGACCGGAGGTGTGAGAAAAATAGTGTGCGGATTGTCTGTTGTTTACCCGCTCTCTGTGTGTGGTTGATTTCACACCTATTCCAACAAGACACGAGACACCCGTGTTCGCTTCAAAGCTATCGCTCATGCGCCGAAAAAGGAAGAGTCGATTGGGACCAACATTTGGCTGGGATAGGGGGCAACGCGATCAATTGGTTTCCTTGTTGGAAGGAAGGCAAGGAAGGAGTTCTTTTCTCGTGTGGGGACTACCCTAATATTCCATTGATAGGGACTAGGGGGTGTATTAATCCCGCACTCGCCATAAGACAACTAGGGTACCCCATGAGGGGAGCGCCAACCGAAGAAAGCTCTCGCCTTTCCTTGTGAGGAATCTAGACGCACAAAGTCTCAAGGCGATACAAAGAGTCCACAAGGCGTGGAGAAGTCCGTTGAGGAAAGACAAGGAGCTTAAGGGCATCCGTAATGGCATCATCGGAGGTTATCATGGATGGCTAAGAATTCACACGCGGGGGTTAGATTGGCTCTCCAAGTTGAAAGTTATCGATGAGGAGGACTTCGAAGCTCCGAAGGAAGATGAAGAAGTCCGAGCTCTAAAATTAGAGTTAGGGAAGGCAAGACTCGCCAAGGAGAAGTTCAAGTCAGCTGCTACACATATCCGGAAGGAGTGCACCGAGTTACAAGAGGAAAACGCGGCCACTGCAAAAGCCCTTGAACAAGAAACCAAAAGGGCCCGCAAGGAGGAACATGGCCGAGAGAAATTCCGAGGAGCATTGTGGGGTAGCAACAATGAGCTCAAGCTCCGAAGAGAGGAGAGAGATCGGTCACGGGTGCATGGCATGATCTTAAAAGAAGAGTTAGTTGCCTGCGCGAGGTCCAAAAGAAGTTTGGCTCAACACTTGGAAGCCACGGAGCAAAGCATGCTAGCTATCATAGGGCAATACAAGGAAGAATTGAACCAGTCTATGGCCCATGAAGAAAAGCTAGTGGAGGATTTTGCACAAGTGTACGCCGAAAAAGAAGCAAGAGGGAGGGTGATTGATGCGTTGCATCAAGAAGCGACTATGTGGATGGATAGATTCGCCTTGACCTTGAATGGAAGTCAAGACCTCCCGCGTCTATTAGCCAAAGCAAAAGCCATGGTCAAAGTATGTACGGCCCCCGAGGAGATTCATGGGCTAATCAATTACTGTCAACACATGATAGATTTGATGGCCCATATAATTAGGAATCGTTAGGTTCTCTTGTAACACCTTTGTATAATCTTGGCTAAATGAAAGCTTTGTTCTTTTTATAAAATGAGAAGTTCTGGACTCATCACGTTATCTAAAACCCTTGGGGTGGATCCAAGTGCTCCGATCATCCATTTGCATACTCATGTTTTGGTGGCATACTCACCGTTGTTTATTTCTTTAGGAATTTCATCATAACTAAGAAAACACCAAGGCACCCCTATAACACTCGATCCAGGAAAATGGATAATGAAGAGGGTGTGCAGGAACAGATGAAGGCCGATCTATCGGCCTTAAAAGATCAAATGGCTTCCATCTCGGAGGTCATGTTAAAACTCCAGAAAACCATAGAGGATAAAGCCACGGCAACCGCCTCCAGTACGGTTAGGGAAGCGGAGCCGGTACCGCAACCCGCTTTAAATCCGGGCCGAGACAGAAACACGGCCGTGTTTGGTCGAAGGTATAGTCCGCAAGCTTATCCTTATGGCTTGCCTCCGGACTTCACTCCCCGTGCCACCTCGGAAGATTTAAGCCAAGCCCTTACTTTTGAGGGGCAACTCCCGCCTTATGATGACTATCCCGGGCAAGACGATGAGGAAGGAGATACCCATCTTGGCCCCCTGCTCCACCTCAAAGATCCGTCCCCCCATGAACTACCCCAACCGAACATAGTCCGCCATATCCCAGCCTCACCCACACCCGTAAAAGAATCTGTTCCCTTCGCGGAAGATAAGGGAAAGATTGAGGCGCTTGAAGAGAGGTTAAGAGCAGTCGAGGGCCTTGGCAATTACCCATTCTCGGACTTAGCGGATTTATGTCTCGTGCCCAATATCGTCATTCCTCCCAAGTTCAAAGTACCGGACTTTGATAAGTACAAAGGGACGACATGTCCGAAGGGGCATCTTCAGATGTATTGCCGAAAGATGGGGGCGTATTCTGCGGACGAAAAATTGTTGGTCCATTTCTTTCAAGACAGCTTGGCCGGGGCAGCTGTAGCATGGTATACCAATCTGGAAGCTTCCCAGATCCGATCATGGAAGGACTTGGCAACTTCCTTCATTAGGCAGTACCAATACAATACGGACATGGCTCTCGATCGGAACCAGCTTCAGAGTATGACTAAGCGAGAGCATGGGTCCATTAAGGAATATGCCCAAAGATGGAGAGATCTTGCAGCCCAAGTCGTACCGCCCATGACGGAAAGGGAGATGATCACAATTATGGTAGATACGTTACCCACGTTCTACTATGAAAAGCTGATAAGCTACATGCCAGCTAATTTTGCGGATCTCATCTTCACCGGAGAAAGGATTGAATCTGGACTACAGAAAGGCAAGTTCGAATATGCTTCCAATGTGGCCCCCAACAACAACAGAAGAGCCCCAGTAGTGGGCACGAGGAAAAAGGAAGGAGACGCCCACCCAGTCACCACCTCCCCGACGTGGATGAAAGCACCCCAAAATATCCAAAGCTCATACCAGCCCAATCCCCCAAATTTTTTAATCCGAGCCGGGAATTCCCTCCCGACTCAAGTAAAAGGACCACCCGCAGCAGAAAGAGCGTCGGCCCAACGCACGGCTCCAGCCGCTCCCCGCCCAGTTAATAATACAACCCCCGGCGCGACCTATAAATATGCACAGCACCCGCCCCTGAATGATAACTTCTCCCCTATTCCCATGGCATACTCCGAGTTATGGCCTTCATTATTGGAGAATCATTTGGTGGTGGCCATACCCGGGAAGGTCTTCCAGCCACCCTACCCCAAGTGGTACGACCCGGGTGCCAAGTGTGTGTACCATAGTGGAGCTCCCAGACACAATATTGACTCCTGCATCCCGTTCAAGTATAAAGTGCAGCACCTGATTAGTGCCGGCTGGCTAGCGTTTCAGGAGGAAGGCCCAAATGTTAAAACCAACCCGCTAGCTAGTCATGGAGGGGCTAGCGTGAACGCCGTCGAAAAGGACGGGCCATCGCGGGCAAAGAGGATAGGAGAGGTGGTTACTTCTAGACGCTTCATTTATCAATCACTACAAGCGGCGTGCATGGTCTCCCGGGGTGGAGACGAAAGGGATGAATGTTTGTTTCACCTCGGGGAGTCGCATGACATGGAAACCTGTCCCGTGGTGGAAGAATTGCTTCAGCGGCTCATGGATTACGGGCAGCTTGAAGTGTCCGTAGGAGGGAGGGAAGAACCACAAATTTGCATGCAGTCGGAAGAGAAAGGTTCCTCTAACCCCCAAGGCCCTAGTGATATGTTTTACTAGGAAAGGGACCGGCTCCACACCCATATACCCCCGGACGGCGCCCAAGCCAACGCCATTTGCATATCAAAGTAATAAGGCCATTCCGTGGAAGTATACCCCTCCCGCGTCTAGCGAAAGAGTTGCAACCGAAGTTGACTCCCTATCAGCTAAGGTAACCAACATCACCGGCCTCAGTGGCGTAACCCGCAGTGGTCGGGTGTTCGCTTCCTCTCACTCGGTGGAATTGCCCTCTAAAGGGAAAGCACCCATGGTCCAAGAGCCCACAGATATAGCCACCCCCTCGAAAGAAGTAGATCCTCCAGTGGTAAGAGGGGCCGAAAAGAAAGAAGGACTTCAAGGAAAAACAGTGACTTTGGAAGAGGCCCATGAGTTCCTCCGCCTCATCCAACAAAGCGAGTTTAAGGTAGTCGAGCAACTGAATAAAACCCCAGCAAGGATCTCTTTGCTTGAACTACTCATAAACTCCGAGCCTCATCGTGCGCTATTGATGAAGGTCCTTAACGATGCCCATGTAGCACATGATATCTCAGTGGAGGGTTTCGAGGGCATCGTTAATCATATAACCACCAACAATTATATCGCGTTTGCGGAAGAAGAGATTCCCGTTGAGGGAAGAGGACACAACAAGGCTCTACATGTGTCGGTGAGATGTATGGACCACGTTGTCGCAAAGGTACTTATCGACAACGGATCGAGTTTGAATGTAATGCCGAAGACCACTTTGGAAAAGCTTCCTTTTAGTGCGTCACGTTTAAAACCCAGCTCGGTAGTGGTGCGAGCCTTTGATGGTACTCGGCGGGAAGTGATGGGGGAAATCGACATTCCCATTCAGATAGGCCCCCACACTTGCAACGTGGTGTTTCAAGTAATGGATATAAATCCCGCCTATAGCTGCCTCTTGGGAAGACCGTGGATTCATGCCCTGGGAGTGGTCCCCTCAACGCTTCACCAGAAATTGAAGTTTGCAATGGGTGGACTTTTAGTGATAGTGTCGGGTGAAGAGGACATGTTAGTGAGCTGCCCATCCTCCGCACCATACGTAGAAGCGGCGGAAGAATCATTGGAAACGTCTTTCCAATCCTTTGAAGTGGTGAGCTGCGCCTCTGTGGAACCAAGTCCGTCGCTACCTTCTCTCTCCAAAGCAGCCATAATGGTGGTGCGTGTTATGCTCAGGAACGGATTTGAGCCCGGAATGGGTCTAGGCAAGGACTGCCTCGGGAATGCCGACGTGGTCGATATCAAGGGAAATCCATACAAGTATGGATTAGGCTATGAACCCGGGATGCCGGGGAGGAGGAACGTGCCGTCAAGATTTCGGGCAGATAGGGTATGGCCCGGCCGTATTAGCCAGTGTTTCACCAGCGCTGGAATGGTGTCCGAGGAGGAGGTGGCAGCAATAGAAGAGGAGTTCCCTCAAGACCCACCAAGTTTTGTGCAACCATGCCACCCCGATTCCCAAGTGGGGAACTGGCGCGTGATAAGCCAGTCAGAAGTCTATATCGCTGATTCAATGTAATTGGAGCCTATAGATTTCCTTTCTCTTTTGTTTTGTGAAACCTACCTTATTAAATAAACGAAGAGATCTTGTTTCATCTGTTCTTGCGGTCCCACCTTTTCTCATATCATTTTTCATGTTTTTTGTTTCTTTTGTCTTGTTTGGTATAGATATGAGGGTCGATTCTTTGAGGATCCTAACAACGAGGGTTTGACAATCGATTTCGATTGAGATATAAGCCAAACGATAAACGAGGAAGAGGAAGAGGACGTCCTGTCACCAGAGTTGGAGAGGTTGGTCGCTCAGGAAGAACGTGAAATGAAGCCTCACCAAGAAGAAACCGAATTGGTAAACTTGGGGACCACGGAGGAAAAGAAAGAAGTAAAGGTAGGAACTGGTATGACCGCGCCTATCCGTCAAGGCTTGATAACCCTTCTTCAAGAGTATCAAGATGCCTTTGCGTGGTCATATCAAGACATGCCCGGTCTAGATTCCGACATTGTGTAGCATAAGTTGCCTTTGAATCCTGGGTCTTCCTTGGTTAAGCAAAAGTTACGAAGAATGAAACCCGAGATGTCCTTAAAAATTAAAGAAGAAGTAAGGAAGCAGTTTGATGCAGGTTTCTTCGCTGTGGCGCGGTACCCGGAGTGGGTGGCCAACATTGTCCCAGTCCCGAAAAAGGACGGCAAGGTTCGAATGTGTGTAGACTACCGGGACTTGAACCGAGCCAGTCCTAAAGACAATTTTCCCCTGCCACACATTGATATATTGGTAGATAATACAGCCAAATTCGCCCTTTTCTCATTTATGGATGGTTTCTCGGGGTATAATCAAATAAAGATGGCACCCGAAGATGTAGAGAAGACCACTTTCATCACCCTATGGGGGACATTCTGCTATAAAGTGATGGCCTTCGGGCTGAAAAATGCTGGGGCAACCTATCAGCGTGCCATGGTGGCATTGTTCCATGATATGATGCATAAGGAAATAGAGGTCTACGTAGATGACATGATTGCCAAGTCTCGGACTGAGGATGAACACCTTGTCAATCTGCGTAAGCTGTTTGGAAGGTTGCGGAAATACCAATTAAAACTAAACCCAACCAAATGCACCTTTGGGGTGAAGTCGGGGAAGCTGCTAGGATTTATCGTAAGTCAGAAAGGGATAGAGATAGATCCCGAGAAAGTAAATGCCATCCTTGAAATGCCAGAACCAAGCACGGAGAAGCAGGTTCGGGGGTTTTTAGGCAGGTTGAATTATATCGCGAGATTTATCTCGCAACTCACCCATACCTGTGATACCCTATCAAACTCACATCTTGAGATTAGCCAACTACTTTGACAACATTTCCTTCCACCACATACCTCGGGAAGAGAATCAAATGGCTGATGCATTAGCCACCCTGGCATCCATGTTTCAACTTGCCCCACACGGGGATCTGCCGTACATCGAATTCAAATCTCAAGGCAGGCCGGCATATTGTTATGCAATAGAGGAAGAGCGGGATGGGAAACCGTGGTATTTCGACATCAAGCAGTATGTCGAGAACAAAGAATACACACCAGGGATTTCTGACAATGACAAAAGGACGTTGAGGAGATTGGCTACTGGTTTCTTTGTAAGTGGTACCATCCTGTACAAACGAAACCACGACATGACCCTCCTACGATGCATAGATGCCAAAGAGGTGAACTTCATGATTGAGGAGATCCACGAGGGTTCCTTTGGGACACATGCCAATGGGCAAGCTATGGCCAGAAAAATCCTTAGGGCCGATTATTATTGGCTCACCATGGAAAGCGATTGCTGCACTCATGTAAGGAAATGCCATAAATGTCAGGCATACGCGGACAATGTCAAAGTTCCGCCACATCCTCTGAATGTTATGTCCACCCCTTGGCCTTTTTCCATGTGGGGAATAGACGTCATTGGGGCCATCGAGCCCAAAGCGTCGAATGGTCACCGCTTCATTCTTGTGGCGATAGATTACTTCACCAAATGGGTCGAAGCAGCTTCTTATACTAATGTCACAAGGAATGTGGTAGTTAGATTCATAAAGAAGGAGTTGATTTGTCGATACGGACTCCCCAGGTAGATCATTACTGACAATGGCACCAATCTGAACAATAAGATGATGCAGGAGATGTGCGAAGACTTCAAGATCCAGCATCATAACTCTACCCCTTATCGGCCAAAGATGAATGGAGCAGTAGAGGTTGCAAATAAGAATATTAAGAAGATTGTTCAAAAGATGACAGTGTCATACAAAGATTGGCATGAGATGTTGCCTTTCGCCCTGCACGGATATAGAACCTCGGTACGAACTTCTACTGGGGCAACACCGTATTCCTTAGTTTATGGGATGGAAGCAGTACCCCCGTTTGAGGTGGAAGTTCCTTCTCAGAGGATAATAGCAGAATCCGGCCTAGAAGAGTCGGAATGGGCTCAAGCACGCTACGACCAACTTAACCTTATTGAAGGTAAGCGTTTGACAGCCATGAGCCATGGGCGTCTGTATCAACGAAGAGTAAAGAACGCATTCGACAAGAAGGTACGTCCACGCAAGTTCAACGAGGGGGACCTCGTGCTGAAAAAGATGTCCCACGCTGTTAAGGATAGTCGAGGCAAGTGGGCCCCGAATTATGAAGGACCTTTCGTGGTGAAAAGAGCTTTTTCTGGGGGTGCTCTGATACTCACCGACATGGATGACGAGGAGCTGCCCTCGCCCGTGAACTCCGATGTAGTTAAACGATATTACGCTTGAAGTCTGGGGCAATCGAGAGGACCATTGCATGTTTTTTATTTTTGAGTTGTTCTCGTTCTTTTTGGTTTCCTCTAGGGATTCCCATTCACTGTATTTGTCTCGTTTCTTTAAAGATGGGCAAGGTTTCAGTCCTCCCTTTGTTTTCAAACCTTGTGTTTTAGATTTGTTATAACTTGAGCCCTCTTCGCTCGGTGTATGGGGTGCCCCAAACGCTTATTTAAAATTGAATCTAACCAGCCCTCACTAAAATAAAGTCATCGCATTGGGAACATTCATACATGCACATACACATGCATATTTTGTGGTAACAGGGGCAGGGCCTTCTTAGGTCACGGTTAGAAGTCAAGACAAGTTGACTGCGGAAATCAACCAAGGTAAGACGATGACCGGACACGATTGGCCACGGATTTTGTTTCCTACTTGCAGGTACATAGGGACGGATGCAAGTGGGGATAGGGTCACGACCGACCGATCGTTGCCCCTTCCCGGCGCTAAACAAGCAGAGAACATCGCTGCAAGGCAGCCCAGTATCCTTTGCATTCGCAGTTTCTTTTACTATTGTTTGTTTTAAATAAGTAATTGACACCTAATTCTAATTTAAGTAGGTTCAAGTAGGCAAACGCTAAACCGTAAGGGAGGGGGAGACATGGTCAATGTTCCCCTCAAAAAAAAAATGGCAGGTTAGCTCGCCTGGGCGAGCAACCCCTGCACCCAAATTATAAAAACGAGGGAGGGGAATGTTTTGGCATCCAAAAACTTCCCCTCCCCCCCTCATTCAAAAGAAAGAACGCGAAGGCTTGCGGTTCTTGCTCCCTCAAGCCACTTTCGGTTGCCTTTTGCTTTCATTTTTGGTGTTATTATTCACTCCAACAAGTAAGTATTCAATCCTTGATGTTTTTAGCTTCCCATTGGTATATTTTCTTCATCTTTTGGTGCTCCAAATTGTGAGAATGTGCTTATATTTGTGGGGCAGTTTTGGTTTGTTTTTATGCTTGTTTTCTTGAGTTGAGGATTTGAATGAGAAGGCCTTAGGCCTATGCTGTATTCTTAAGCAATAGGGCATGCCACATTGTCCCCATCCTCTTGCAATTTATGTCCAAACATGCGCTCACCAAGTGCTCGGTGAAATGCCCCAATGATGTATGAATATGATTTTGTAAAATTGGGAGAGTGGGACTGTTTCTTATACGTAGGTACAGCATAGGAGATTCAAAATAGGTGCCCAAATGAAATTCCAAGCTTAGGAACCCAAACTTGTAGCTTCAATGCAAGGAAACATGCTTATGGCTAGGAATCCAAAATTTGGTTTTAGAATTAGAAAAAACATGAAAATTAGGATTTGCTTGTGAGAGTTTTTGCTCGAATTTGGGCTGCCCCATGTTTTATACTTTACATAGAGGTAGTGTGGAAAACACCTTGCAATAGTGTGTATACATAGGTAAATATAAGGAGCATGAAATTCCTAGCAAAGTGTGAATAATTGTCTTCCTAAATGAATGTATGATAGTGTGGAATGCCTTTTTGAATGCAAATATGTGCAGGATGTAATTAGCTTTCCAATATGCATATAAATAAATATGAGTGAAACAGTAAAAATTTGTATGGTGTACTTCAAATGTATGTAAGTAGTTTGTGATAGCAAATGTTTAGGATATAAATTAGGTGTAAAGTTTGACGCAACACTTTGAGCACGAAAGTGTGTTTTCTTTTTTCATAGTGTATATAGGTGTATGGCAATTAGAATATGTTTGATGCTCTTGTATGTTGACATGAGTAATAGGATATTTTCTACACATGCGCGTGTGCATAAATGGGTTACATGAGTTTGGTCTAAATCAGGGGGGTTAGCACGACATTTTTGCATTAAGATAAGCATTATCTTGTAAAACTTACTTCCAAATGTTTGTTCTCGCAGGAAATGGCCCCGAGGAAACTTGCCTCAAAGAGATCCAGGAAGGATAAAGCGGTCGAAGGAACTAGTTCCGCTCCCGAGTATGACAGTCACCGCTTTAGGAGCGTTGAACACCAGCAGCGCTTCGAGGCCATCAAGGGATGGTCATTTTTCCAGGAGCGATGCGTCCAGCTCAGGGACGATGAGTATATCGATTTCCAGGAGGAGATAGTTCGCCGGCGGTGGGCATCACTGGTTACCCCCATGGCCAAGTTCGATCCAGACATAGTCCTCGAATTTTATGCCAATGCTTGGCCTACAGAGGAGGGCGTGCGAGATATGAGGTCTTGGGTGAGGGGTCAGTGGATCCCGTTTGATGTAGATGCTATCGGCCAGCTCCTGGGATATCCTTTAGTGCTGGAAAAGGGTCAGGAGTGCGAGTATGGCCAGAGGAGGAACCAGTCTGATGGGTTCGATGAGGAGGCCATCGCCCAGTTGCTATGTATACCGGGGCAGGATTTTTCCTGGACTGCTGCCGGGAGACGGGTGCGGATCATGCGCACCAACATGACCACCCTGACTCAGATCTGGATGACTTTGCTACTCAGCAACATCCAGCCCAGCGACCATAATTCCGACCTCCCCCTGCCGAAGTATCAGCTGGTGTACGCCATCCTGACGCGGATGAGCATTCACGTGGCTCAGCTAATCGCTGATGCCATCTATATATTTGCAGGTATGGCACCTACCAGGCACCCTCTAGACCCGGATAAGTCCAACAGGGCCCTGGGATTTCCCGCCTTGATCACAGGACTCTGCCAGTCGTTCGGAGTCCCTGTCGCACCTAGCAAGGTGATTCGGCCGCCCATCACCCGAGCTTTTATTGAGAAGTATTGCACGCAGAGACAGGTCCAGGGGGATGCTCCGCAGGCTGCAGACGCGCTACCACCTCATCAGGCCGGTCCAGCCGGATCGTTTGATACGGAGCAGTACTTGCGGCATTTGGTTCGCCAGCAGGAGGCCAACCACCGGGCACATGTACAGACCCATGATTGTCTTTATCAGATGAGCCTCAGCCTGCAGAGCCAGGGCTTTACTTCTTTTCCGTGCCCTACTCTGGACCAGTTCAGGGCAGAGGTCGCATGGCCTGGAGATTGGCCTGAGGCCCGAGCAGGAGAGGCACCTGCAGAGGCACCAGCAGAGGCTCCCGACGAGGCTCCCGACGAGGCAGATGAGGCCCGCGAGGACGAGGAGATGGTCGATTTACTTGATTTCTTAGGAGGGAGCGGAGCCACATGATTGGGAGACCCCTTGATCCATATTTCTTTTTGTTTCCATTTGTTTTTTCTGTTACATATCATCTTATTTTTGTTTGACTAAGGGACTAACGTTTGTTTCATGTTTTGACTTTTTGTTTTGTACATACATATCGTTTGAGTTGTTACGTCAGTAATTGCTTCGTTGTTGTCAATAGTGTTTGTTGAAATTCCAGAACCGTGTAGAGTTTTTCATTTAGGAACGTCGTCCTAAAAATAAAGTGAACCAAAAATCCTAATAAAAAGAAAGAAGCGTTGTGAATAAAAGTCATGTTCATAAAGAAAAGAAAAAGGTTTTTATTACATGTATGTAAAAGGAAAATGTGTATAGAAGGTTTTTGTGTGTAAATGATGCGTGGAAAGGAATTCTTGTGTGTGTGAGCAACGAGTGTATATAAAGAAACTTTTGTATGAACCATAGGTGTGCGTTGGAGAAAAACGAAAAAGATCTTTGAATGTAAATAGGGTTTGACCGTGTGACGTAAAGAGAGAGAGTTCCAATGCGTGTACAGAGAAAGTTTGTCATGTATAAAAATATAGATGTACAAAGAAAGGTTTTCCTCATAAAGGACCACAGGTGTATAATTTTAGTGAATATATATAAAAATAAAACAAAAAGTAAAAAGAAAGAAAGACCGCGAAGGTCGACATGTTAAGAAGTATAAATCATTCGTAAAGAGCAAACGCATCTTCTGGAAACAAGGGACTGATGCTAGGAGTTTATTTTCCGGAATAAACCGAGATAAGAATGGATGAATGCATTGAACTGATGAAAGAACATAACTTGGAAACGTTGGGTCTGTTTGTGTAAATTCCCAACCGTAGTGTCATAATGCCATAAACGGGATGCTTGAGGGCCCACCTGGCTGTAGCCATGACTAATTTTGCACGTTGTTTTCAAATCATCATTGTCACGCGTGCCTTATGGAATAATGTGGAAGTTCGGCCTGAGAACGACACCTTGACACCCAAATTTGTTCTACCCCAGATATCAAGATTGAGTTCCCACGATAAAAGACCCCATTGAAACACAACCTTAGACCTTTTTGAACCTTGGCCTATCAAAAGAATCCTCCTCCTTTTCCCCAAAGCAAAGGACAGCGGAATCTCCTCAAGGGAGAGCAAATAGAATGCTAAACCTGATTTCCCAAAGAAAGGGATGGGGAAGGAAAAGTGAAAAGAAAGAAAAGGAAGAAATGAAAAGAAAGAAAAAAGAAAAATGAAAATAAAGAAAAGAACAGAAGAAAGGAAAGAAGGATTCCCGATCAGAGATCGAAAAGAAGTGAAAAGGGAAAAGAAGCAATTCTCGATCAATGAAATAAAGAGGACAGAAATTCTTCAAAGCCAGATTGCCACTCAGAATCATTCTTGACTGGCAATATCCCACCCCACATGAACAAAGAGGAAAAGACCGAAACACCCAGCTTCCTCTCTAAAAAACACTATCCTCAAGAAAATCCTATTGGTCCGTGATCGTACGTTTGATCTTTGATTCGATAGGAAATCGTGTGCAAAATGAAGTCATGGTGCAGTTATGGTTTGGGAATAGGATAAAACACTTGCCTGTGTGAGTTTTATACACTATGAGTGATTTATTTTCAGCTTAGCCCGATGTTTCCCCTGCATGTTCATTTGAAAGCTAAAAGTTGACATCCTACCCTTCATTCTCGGTTACAAGGAAGATTACCCTTGGCACAAGTATATTGTTTCTCTAAGATGTGGTGCTCTCGCGAATGATTTATTTTTCTTTGCAAAAACGCATGTTTTCTTTTTAGGTGGAAAAAACCCGGTGGACCATTCGGTCCTGCCAACCCTTTTTCGGAGCCCCATGAATTGCGTTTTCGTTCATGTGTCCTCCACCTTCGAGTTTGGAGCCATGCGTAGTGATTGCTTAGTGCAATTCTCCATTCTCAACCCTTTTTCGGAGCCCCATGAATTGCGTTTTTGTTCATGTGTCCTCCACCTTCGAGTTTGGAGCCATGCGTAGTGATTGCTTAGTGCAATTCTCCATTCTCAATCTTTTTCGGAGCCCCATGAATTGCGTTTTCGTTCATGTGTCCTCCACCTTCGAGTTTGGAGCTATGCGTAGTGATTGCTTAGTGCAATTCTCCATTCTCAACCTTTTTCGGAGCCCCATGAATTGCGTTTTCGTTCATGTGTCCTCCACCTTCGAGTTTGGAGCTATGCGTAGTGATTGCTTAGTGCAATTCTCCATTCTCAATCTTTTTCGGAGCCCCATGAATTGCGTTTTCGTTCATGTGTCCTCCACCTTCGAGTTTGGAGCTATGCGTAGTGATTGCTTAGTGCAATTCTCCATTCTCAACCCCTTTTTCGGAGCCGCATGAATTGCGTTTTCGTTCATGTGTCCTCCACCTTCGAGTTTGGAGCTATGCGTAGTGATTGCTTAGTGCAATTCTCCATTCTCAACCTTTTTCGGAGCCCCATGAATTGCGTTTTCGTTCATGTGTCCTCCACCTTCGAGTTTGGAGCTATGCGTAGTGATTGCTTAATGCAATTCTCCATTCTCAACCTTTTTCGGAGCCCCATGAATTGCGTTTTCGTTCATGTGTCCTCCACCTTCGAGTTTGGAGCTGTGCGTAGTGATTGCTTAGTGCAATTCTCCATTCTCAACCTTTTTCGGAGCCCCATGAATTGCGTTTTCGTTCATGTGTCCTCCATCTTCCAGTTTGGAGCCATGCGTAGTGATTGCTTAGTGCAATTCTCCATTCTCAATCTTTTTCAGAGCCCCATGAATTGTGTTTTCGTTCATGTGTCCTCCACCCAAGAGTTTGGAGCTATGCTTCATGATTGACTAGTGAGGACCCTCTAGTGCAATCCTCCATTCTCTAGAGTTTTTCATCGTCAAGGGCGGATCCTCTTGACTGGGAAATGTGATCTTTGTTATGTTCCCGATTGTTTCCTTTCCCAAATGTGTATATGTATAGTTTGTTGTTCTTGTTGTTGTTTGTATTTTGTTTTGTGTTGTGCAGAAAAGAAGAAGGAGTAGAGACGAGAGTCGTCATCACGGAAAGGGCAGGACGGACGAAATCAGTGTCTTATCTTTGCTTTCCTCTCATCTCCGATAAAAGGTAAGTAAAGAGGGGCAACTGTCATACCCTAATTTCGTTCGGGGATTATTACTTGATGACGTGCAACCTTTGGTTAGCCGCTTTGAGATACTTGGCGTCCTTTGTTGCACAATAAATGAAGTCCCGAGACGTGTCAGAAATCAAAAGGAAGCAGGCTTGCGCAATCCGTGAAATTCCGTGGTGTGGCGGAAATCGAAAAGATGTGTTTTTGCGCAATCCGTGAGTTTCCGTAACTCCTTCGAAAGCTAAAAAAGAGTAAATATATATTTTGTAAGGATTCGTAACCTTGCGGAAGGAAAATAAGTATCGTTACAAAATTCGTAAAGTTTCGTAACGTTACGAAAAAAGAATTACCAAAAAAATAGAAGGGGGGTGCATTTAGTAAAAAAGAGGGTACAAATAGCAATCTGGCCCACTTGGGCCTTCCAGATCCTTCCAGCCTTCTGGAGGAAGCAACCTTGCTCGCCTGAGCGAGCTGGGTGGCAAGCTCCTCCCCTATTTTGCTATAAATAGGGGGAGGAGTGAAGAAGAAACAGGTTCAACCTTCTTGGCACTTCTCCCTCTCTCGAAATTGCCGAGGAAAATTATTTCTGTGAAGAAAATCCAAGCCGAGGCGCTTCCGTAACGTTTCAGTGAGTAATTACGCGAAGATTCTCGACTGTTCTTCAACATTCATCGTTCGTTCTTCATTTTCTTCAGTCTTCAACGGGTAAGTACCTCAAACCGAGCTTTTCAATTCATTCTATGTACCCGTGGTGGTCCACATTTTGTTTCATGTATTTTTATTCTCGTTTTCATTCGCTTTTTATACCCCCTTTTGACGTGCTTAAGCCATTTATTTAAGTCATTTCTCGCCTAATCTAAAAATAAAATAAATTTCCACCGATCGTTTGAATTGTATCATCCGTTAATTTCAGTTAAAATGAATTCCGACCGTTCGGTCGTGCCGTAACCACGTTGGAAATCAAAAAAGACGTAAAATAATAATATAATAATCAAAAAAATATCTTTTAGTAAAATAAAGCAAAAAATCAATCGGACGTTTTCTCTTTGGGATTTCTCATTCTTAATTGAATTGACTAATAACTAAAGTGAAACTAAGGCTAAAATCAACTCGCCTAGTCAAGCTCGTCCACAAAAATAGGTTTTTTTGAAAGTTTATCATTTCAGTTTCTTACTAAGTAAAATGGATCATTTTTAAGGTCCAACGCCTTAAAATGATCACCCTTCAAGTATAAAGAATCGCTTGATTCACGCATAACGAAGAACTACGTAGGTCTGATTTCCTCTTTGATGGAGGGTACGTAGGAGCAAGAGCCCCGCTTTTGTCGACCTCAAAAAATAAAAAGAAATAAAAGTTAAGGTAATACAATTTCCACAATTCTAAAAAAATAGGTTGTTGTCCTTTGAGACAAACGTGAGAGGTGCTAATACCTTCCTCAAACGTAAATACAACTCTCGAACTTAGAATTTTCATTTTTGACCGGTTTCCTTCGGTTTTTCCGACGTTTTCCACAAATAAACGTTGGTGGCGACTCCGCGCACCCTTCCTCCTTTGGAAAGCGCACCCGTGAGCCTCGCCTCGCTCGCCCGCAAAAGGGCACATTGCGACACCTAGGATCTTCTTCATCAATGGATTCCTTTGCTTCTTGGAAGATGAATGGTAGCGGAATGGAGAAAGGGAGAGAGAGAGGAGACGCCACTTCAAGGAGAAGATGAGTCTAGAAGAAGCTCACCACCATAGGAGGCCATGGATAAGAGCTTGGAGGAAGAAGGAGATGAATGAAGGGAGAGGGAGAGAAGAGCACGAAATTTTGTGCTCTAAATGAGCTTTGAAATCTGAAGTTTAATATTCAAATGATCAAAGTTAAAAAAAATGCACACACATGACCTCTATTTATAGCCTAAGTGTCACACAAAATTGGAGGGAAATTCAAATTTCACTTGAACTTGTGGAGCCAAACTTTGGAGCCAAAATTTCACTAATTATGATTAGTGAATTTTAGTTATGGTTCAGCCCACTAATCCAAGATCAATTCCAAGATTCTCCACTAAGTGTGCTTAGGTGTCATGAGGCATGAAAAGCATGAAGGACATGCACAAAGTGTGACTATATGATGTGGCAATGGGGTGTATTAATTGGATTGGGCTTCTACCAATTCAATTAAATTTATTTCCAACCACATACATCAAATATCCACTTAGTGCATGTGAAATTAAAAAACTACCCCTAATACAAAAACTAGTCTAGGTGCCCAAAAATACAAGGGCTGAAAAATCCTATATTTCTAGGGTACCCTACCTACAATATGGAGCCCTAAATACAAGGACCAAATATAATGACATCCTAGTCTAATATGTACAAAGATAATTGGACCCAACCTTGGCCCATGGGTTCAGAAATCTACCCTAAGGTTCATGAGAACCCTAGGGCCTTCTTCAACAGCTCTAGCCCAATCTTCTTGGAGCCTCTTGCTCATGGTTCTAGTGATTGGTCCCTTCCTAGGGAGGATTGCATCATCTTTCTCACATAATTTCGTGGGTATTGGGTGTTTGGGAGATATGATGGGTAGTTTTATTAGGTTTATGCCTTATGGTAGTTATTTGTGAAGAAATTTGTGAAAGCATGCTAAACTTGTCATGTTTGGTGTGAGTCAAGCTTACCCATTCTGTTTTAGGGTTTTATGATGATGCTTTGTGATGTTGTGTGCTGAAATTGCTGATGGAAAATTGATAGAGATGAAGGGTAGAGTTAACCTAGGGTTGAAAAGTGAGAATGTAGTGATATGAGTGGAAAAGTGTGATGCTTTGAGGGTTTGAAAGGCTAAATCTGGATTTAGTGGTAATTGGAGATTAAAGTGAGTTAGTCCTAGTTTGAAATGTCATTTAGGACTTATGGGAAAGCTTGGGCTGTGCAAAGGAGGAAAATGAGTGACAAATGGCTCTTTTCTTTCACATTTGTCACTCATTTTCCTCATTTGCTTTTGATTCGGTAGAGTTTTCGTTGTAAAACCAGTTTGAGCGAGTTTAGATTAATGTTATAGACTTGTTTGAGATGAGAGTTTACTCCAAAATTACCCCATTCTCATTTTCACTTCTCAAACCTTGAAAATCCATTAAATTGAGGGGTATACCTAGATTTTGAGTTGCTTTGGTTTGAAGCTTGTCTTTGGTTTAGATATGATTTATACATGATTTAGGACTTGTAGGATCCAATTTGGGCAAAATTGGATGATGGCAAGAGTGATTTCGAAAATCTGCACTATTATGCAGAATTTTGCTGTTGAAATGTGCAACAGAATTTTGTGCTTGTGCAGAAAATGCTTATGCATGGCTGGTTGTGGAAAGGGTGGTACATATTGAGTTCTGGACGTTTTCTAGCAGATCCCAATGGTCAAAATGTAGATTTATGTATTAGGGACCTCCAGTAAAATTTTTGAGTCGATCCAACGGTGAATAGATTGGAACGAAGAGAATGTTATTGGGGTATTTGAGTAAGGAAAGTTGTGGTATTGGTTTGTGTTTTGGGCAGAGTTTTCTGCCTCTGCCCTGTTTTCTTGGTTTTTGATAGTTCATGATGTTGGATGTTGAATTTCTTGAATGTTGTGGAAGCTTGGAGGGATTGATGGGGACCCGGTGTTGAGAGGAATGAGGATATGGGCTACGTGGGAGTACGTGAGCTCAGTTGAAGGTGGGCAACTGGGGATGGTGGATTTACGTGGGATTTGTGGATGTGGAGAGTCGACTTGCACCTAGTACCACATATGACGGGTACCCCATAATCCTACAAGCTTGAAGTGAGAAAGTGTGGAAGAGTCAGTCTTCCTACTTTTATTCGTTGACCACAGAGTGGTACCTGGAGATATGTCGCGGGGGTCAGGAGACCTTGGGGACGTCAGGTGGGGTGTTATTGCCCAAAACCAAGCTTGACCAATCCCGACCCACCCCGGGCATAGTCAGTCAGTGAGAACCTGTGACATACCTAAAGAGGCGAGCTCCTGGCAGTCAACCGATAAAAGAACAAAGACCACAAAGCAAGGAGGCTTGTGTGGTGGCTGGCCAGCTATGGATCTTGAGTGATATTTGGGATATGGCCTCTGGTAATCGATTACCAAGGGTGTGTAATCGATTATAAGGCTTAAAAATGAAGATAGGAAGTTAAGATGGTCTCTGGTAATCGATTACCAAGGATGTGTAATCGATTACCAGGCCTAAAAATGGGATCAGGAAGTTGAGATGGCTTCTGGTAATCGATTACCAATGGGTGTAATCGATTACCAGGCTTAGAAATAGAGACAGTATGTTGAGGAGGCCTCTGGTAATCGATTACCAATACTGTGTAATTGATTACACAGAGTAACAGGTCACTGGTAATCGATTACCAGTTATGTGTAATCGATTACACAGTGCATATTGCAGGTTTCCATGTTCTGAAGCTGTGTAACTCGAGTTTGGCCTCTGGTAATCGATTACACAGTGCATATTGCATTGGTAATCGATTACCAGAGATGGAAAGCCGTGAGGCACACCTTTTAATTGCGTGTAGTGGTTATGGGACGCATTGTGTTGCCACTGTAGTTAGATCTCTCGTGAAAGAGTCTACCCCTTTCTTTTATTTCTTGTAGATCACGATGGCAGCGCAATTAATCCATGACCGAGTGGAGATGGAGTGCCTAGAGGGAGTTTGGGAGACCCTCGAAGGCAATGCGAGGTGCCGATTCCGGGGCATGATTCGATTCACGGCTACTTCATTGGTACATCCAGAGGAACCAGCACGCACGCTTCAGCGCACTGTGGAGTGGATATTACCTACACCTACTCCATATCTACTAGTTGAGCCAGTCCAAGTGATAGAGGTGATGTCATCTGAGGAAGACCCTGAGGAGGACCCAGAGGAGCTACATCCTGAGCCTGCTGTGGATGCTCTTGACTTTCTAGAGGGTGATGAGGACCCACTCCCTGAGGTGGATTCTCCCGAGGACGTCATGTCGGAATCTGAGGCAGACTCTACGGAGGAGAGCGGTCCTGGAGAGATAGCGACTAGTGGAGGTTCTTCATCATAGCAAACGACTCCTTAGACTAGGTTTATATACTTTTTGGGGGTGGGTGTATCTAGTACAGATAGTTAGGTTTACTCTTTTGGTTTTTGTATGGGTAGACCTATTGTATAGGAATTTGATGATTGTATACATGTGGCTGAAGCCACCATAGTGGATACCTTTGCTCTGGATGTCACTATGTATTTTGCGAAACTCCCATATTTTGGACAGCTTTAAATGATGAATGTACTTATGATTAATCTTGTTATTTGAAAAGAATGTGTTAACAAACTTTATTTGCAAGAGAGTTTACCGACCGTATTTTATTTTATTATTTTACACGTGACGACCTAAAATGATGGCTGGTACACTTTTATTTTTTGAAAGAGCAAAATATTTTAGAGGTTATGCGTGATCAGAAAGAAATGACTCCGAATAAAGTTGTGAATTGGCCATTCAAGACTCTATAGTGATGATTTTCCGTCTGAACTTAATTACTGTGAAAAAGAGAAAGAAACGAAAAAGAAAAAAAATTCCCATGGTTTTTGTTATTTAAATCACTACTTAAACCAACCATTATTTAGGGACGCCACAATATGCATATGTTGCGTTCGAGTCATATCCTCAGAAAAATAGAGGTTGAGGAACCTTGGCTGGGGTTATAGCAACCATTGAATTATCGAGTAGATATGGGAGCAAGTTAGCATATGACACCGGAATTTGGGGTGAATCCTACAGGCTTTTTGCTGCAAAATTCCTTTTTGGTTGGTGTTTTGGTTTGTGCTAAAGGTGGTGTTCATCATTGGAAGTGCAGTAGACAGACTTTGTGGTTGATTTAGGGATGGTCTTTGTGGATGATTGGGTGAGAGGGACTGTTATTGGCTGAGTAATGACATTGTTGGGCTGATGGGAAATTTGATCGTGTAGGAATGGCAATCATAGCTAGGGTTTCTCCCTCATTCTCATCCTCTTCATTTGCCCCAGCTTTCTCACTCATCAAAGTAGGATGATCAAATTTGCCTCTTTTCAGACCCGCTTCGATCCTTTTGTCGGCAAAGACCAAATTCGCAAAGCTTGAAGGTGCATACCCCACAGTTTTTTCATAGTAAAACACTGGTAATGTGTGTACTATTATTGTGATAATCTTTTTCTCCGTCATTGAGGGAACCACTTGGGTTGCCAGATCCCTCCACCTTTGGGCGTATTCTTTGAAAGATCCGTGCCCCCTTTTTGCACATGTTCTGTAGTTGCATCCTATCCGAAGCCATTATACTGACACTACCTAACGAAGGCAACCATTAGGTCCTTCCAAGAATGGACTCAGGAAGGTTCCAAGTTAGTGTACCAGGTAACAGCTACCCCAGTAAGACTTTCTTGGAAGAAATGTATCAGCAGTTCCTCATCTTTTGCGTATGCCCCCATCTTCCGATAATACATCTTTAGATGGTTCTTGGGGCAAGTATTCCCCTTATACTTGTCAAAGTCTGGCTGGCACCTTGAACTTGGGAGGAGTGATGATATTGGGTACTAGGAACAACTCTTCTAGGTTAAAAAAGGCATAATCTTCGCCTCCTTCAATGGCCTTGAGCCTTTCCTCTAGATGATCCAACTTTTCCATTTCTGCCATAGCATGAGGGTTTTTAACCGTTGTGGAATGCGAGGGGTGTGGTTGTGGGTGATACTGAAATCCCTCCAAAGTGTTTTGCAGGGGTATACCACAAACTGCTTCCCTTTAGTGGCATACCTGAGGCAAGGCTCAAAGTCCGCTAGATAGTGGTGGGGCATTCCATGTGTCTCCCCCATGGGTTGAGAGACATGTGCATGATCAGTTTGAGGTTGTCGGCTTTCAATGAGTATAGGAGCAGAGTTATTGACATTGATGAGAATCCTGAAACTGACCAAATACAGGCTAAAGGCTCAAGTGGAGAAGGACGAAGGCCCAAGTGGAGAAGGATAAAGCCCCCGAGTGGAGAAGGGTGAAGGCCCAAATAGAGAAGGATGAAAGCCCAGAGTCAGAGACACTATCAAGACTATTAATTGTTGCTGAAGGCCCAAACTAATTTGAAGGCCCAAGTTAAATATGTTTTTTAGTTATAATTTTTATTTATTGTAATTTTGACCCAAACTGTTTAGAAGGCCCATGTTTATTTTTATCTTTTGTTCAGATACACTATAAGTATTGGTTTTTGTTTTCAATAAAAAAACTTTTGGCATCTGATAAAATTTGGTGAGAGCTTCTCTCTGGGTTCCTTGTTGAACCAATCTCAGACTTATCAAGGTAATCCTTGTGGCGTCTATCCTGACTTATCTTCCTTCACTGGAAGTGGCGTCATCCAAAACTCTGTAGCCTGTATCAAGCGATCCGCTCCTAGGTAGGATCACATCATCTGGTATCAGAGCTTCAGCTCTTGATATAGGTTCTATCCTATCCTATTATTTTTCTTTGTAATTTGTCCAGGTTCGTGTTTTGTCATTGTTCTGTTATTTGTTTTCTTGTTTGCGTCTTGTTGCGTTCTTGTTTGTGTCTTTGTTTCGTTCTTGTTCTTGTTCTTGTCACGTTTTTGTTCTTGTTCTTGTTTCTTGTGTCTTTCAGACTTTGTGTCAAAAAAAAATCTGTTTGAGTTCTGTTTCAAGTAAAAAAAAAAGTTGCAGAAATTTTTTAAAAAAAGAAAAGAAAAGAAGGAAAAAAAATGGGTGTTTGATCTTTGAAAACGAAATTGCGGCAGTTAGAGGCTTTTTTTTGGTAGAAAATCGTGTACCAAATCCCCTTATCTGAATTCTCCTTTGAATTCTGAGCATTTTGATATATAGTGGGCCTCAAACGGACAATCGTAGCAAAAGATATGAGCATTTGAAGTTTACTTGTCATATCTGTTATCTTATCTGTTATCTTATCTATTATCTTATTTGTTATCCTATCTGTTATCTTATTTGTTATCATATCTGTTTTCCAAATTAAATCTAATTTGTTATCCAAATCCAATCTAATCTATTATCCAAATCAAATCTAATATATTATCCAAATCAAATCTGATCCTTTATCCAAATCAAATCCAATCTGCTATCCAAATCAAGTCCAAGTTGTTATCCCAAATCAAATCTGTTACTCAGTTTGTGATAATTATATTGTCTTTCCTTTTATTTTATATTATTTTGTGTCTAATTTGGTCCATCCAGGAACTTAAGAGTGAACACGAGTGGTAAAAGGAAAGAGGGATACATTACACAAAAGCCTATATTGAGAGCATCAAACACGAGTGAACTACCATCAAAGAGAGAAACATGTGAGTAGAGTGTGGTGAGGTCCTGAATTTTTTTTAAAAAATTACTGCAAAATTCTTTGTTCCTTAATCATGGCAGGAGCTGGTGACAATGGTGGTGTATATCATCAACTGGACGGATTTCAGCGCTTATTACTGGACGCGATGACTACACAAATGCAACGTTTATTGAAACGTAACAATGAAGAGCTCTACAGGCGAATAGAATGACTAGAGCACCAAATGAATCCAAATGTTGGGAGACCTTATGGTGGCAACAGAAGGGTCAATGATGGATCGAACCGAATAGAGGGGCAAGATAGAATTAAGGGAGTAAAACTCAATGTATCCTCTTTTAAAGGTGTGAGTGACCCAGATGCCTACCTTACCTAGGAGATGAAGATTCAGCATGCATTCTCCTACAATGATTATCTGAAAGAGCAGAAGATGAAGTTAGCAGCAGCTACATTCTCAGACTATGCCCTTGTTTGGTGGAAGAAAAATCAAAGAGAGATGAAGAGAAAAGAAGGGCGGGAGATAGATACATGGAATGAGATGAGAAAGGTTATGCGAAAGAGGTATGTTCCAACTAGCTACAGTAGAACCATGCGACAGAAACTCCAGAGGTTATCCCAGGGAAGTTTGATTGTTGAGGACAAGGAGATGGAGATGGCACTAGTGAGGGCCAACATTGAATAGGACACGAAAGCAGTGCATGATGGCTTCACCAACAAGATTTCTTTCCAGCACCATGACCAGAAAATTATTCATAAACCTCTATCCCTTAGAGAAGTGTGTGATGACCAAATCAGAAGGAGAGAAAATAGAGAACAAGAGAGAGACAATAGTGAGGCATCACAAAGGAATAGAAAAAGGAAGAGTGATACACTTGAGAGATGGAGTGATACCCAAGAGAGAGAGAGTGATAATTCTAATCAGTTAACTATTTATGTTTCTCCTAGTGTTCAACCCTTAGTGCAGGAATTTAAAAATGTCTTTCCTAAGGAGATTCCTCATGGACTGCCACCTTTAAGTGGCATAGAACATCAAGTTAATCTCTTTCCCGGAGCTTCATTGCCTAGCAGGCCAACTTATAACAGCAAGCCCCAAGAGACTCAGCATAAGGATGCACAGGCCAAAGTTAAGTATGTGAAAAGATTGTATGACCAAGTGAAGGTGCAAATTGCAAAGAAGAATGAAAGTTATGCCAAGCAAGCCCACAAGAAAAGGAAGGAAGTGGTACTTGAACCCGGTGATGATCCTGGGTATTTGAGGGCAAATGTTTTCCAAGAAGGAGGGAATGATGAGAATCCTGAAACTGGCCAAATACAGGCTAAAGGCCCAAGTGGAGAAGGATAAAGCCCCCGAGTGGAGAAGGATGAAGGTCCAAATGGAGAAGGATGAAGGCCCAGAGGCAGAGACACTATCAAGACTATTAATTGTTGTTGAAGGCCCAAACTAATTTGAAGGCCCAAGTTAAATATGTTTTTTAGTTATAATTTTTATTTATTGTAATTTTGGCCCAAACTGTTTAGAAGGCCCATGTCTATTTTTATCTTTTGTTCAGATACACTATAAGTATTGGTTTTTGTTTTCAATAAAAAAAACTTTTGGCATCTGATAAAATTTGGTGAGAGCTTCTCTCTGGGTTCCTTGTTGAACCAATCTCAGACTTATCAAGGTAATCCTTGTGGCGTCTATCCTGACTTATCTTCCTTCACTGGAAGTGGCGTCATCCAAAACTCCGTAGCCTGTATCAAACGTTCTGCCCCGTAAGGTTCACATCAAACATCCTCACTAGGAGTGCATGCCACATTGGGTGGTGTATAGTTGGGAGGCAAGCCATATGGTGGGAAGGCGTGCTTGTTTTGAATTTGCACATAATAGGGGCCGCTCGTACTTCCCAAATCTTTGCCTACCATAGTTGAGGTTGGATGATTCATTTGGTTGAGGCCAGATGGGGGCATCGGGTTCGCCTTAGCAACAGCGCTGGTAGCAGCAACTGCAACCGCATTGGCTTCCATTATCTTCATGCTCATCATGGCCTCCATCATTGTGGCCATTTTCTCTTTCATGGCCTCCATCTCGGCCTTCATCTGCTTTTGCACCTCCTCTACTTCACCCATTACTCTAGCTCTAGCACGGGTTCGGTAAGGGCACCGTAAAGCGTGTTCTTTCCTTTTAATAACAATAATTAAGTTCATTTTTTTTTCAAGGAAAGAATGCAATGAGCAATGCAACCAATGAAAAGCATGGATGTATACGAATGATGCACAGTTGAAGTATTGCGAATTTTTACGCAAGACATGGGGTTGAATCAATTTAGATTTTCAACATGGTCCATGACATCTTTGTCAAGGTGAAACTAGAAGTAACAAGGACATTAACAGTCCTAAATGTGTTTGGCAGTAGACGAAGCAGCGATGTAACCTGATCCATCTTTTGCCCCAATTTTTGCAAGATGGTTACTTCCATACTTCAACTTGACTTGATGAACCATTTTCGTAAAAGCATGAGCTTGGTTCAACCCCATAACCCAAGGAATGGCAATTTCAATTGCCAATAATTTGACAACATTTCACAGAGATGAATGACTCGAGCATACTTAAGCTATGCATGGCAAATGTAATTATGAAATTAAGATGCCCGAAGAAACATCTTTTCTTTGTTAACCATGCATTAGGTACCATGTTCAATCATTTTGTTTTTAAGTGAAACGGGTTTATGATCCCAACATGGTTGGCTCATGGTACCGAACATATGCAACTAAGAATGCAGCGTGAATTTTCATGCTTCCTTTTTTATTTTTGTTTTGTAGAGGAAAATGCAAGGATCATGCATGAGTAAATATGAAAACAAATGGTATGCAAAAAACATGTTAGATGTAGATGCATGGTGATGAAGTGACTTATGCAAAATGCAATGCATGAATATGGTAAGTGACAAATGCAGGAACGATATGTCCATTATGATGCAATGAAGAGATGCTTATGCGGTGCATGATATGAATGCATTTACGGACACGAGAGACCGAAAAATCATATCTTCTTACTTGTGCATTTGGGGGCGCAGTGCCCCATGTGTACAATTAAGAAGGTGATATGGACCTTCCAGCTTCCCGTGACAAAAGACGAGACCAACATACAACGCATGCGTGATGACATCATGTAGATGCGCAAAAGCGCAACAGGGGGATGTACACAACATGGCAATATCCTCAAATAATCATACAACAAAGGCGTACATGACATTTAGGTAATATGCATGGCAGTGTTTAAAACGCACGCAGCGTGTTCGTTTTGTGCCCCTATTTTAGGGACCTAAACAGGAGGAACTAAAAGGCTTTTAGTGATAATTCCCAAGGTGGTCATATCTCTCTTGAGGTTTCTAGAGGTATCATCCCCTTCGAAAAACATATTGCGGCAGTAGGGACTACCAGCAACAATATGTTATCAAAGAGAAAAAACTCTAGATAAGGGTTCACTGTTAACAAGCAAGTCAGAGACCCAGCATGACCACAGATTCACCTCCACTCCTTATGTTCCCATGGACCCGGGTATAGGGCCCCTTTTCAACTCACCATGTGTACAAATAGTGTTGGTGTTTGTGTGCATCAAATGAATAAATATCTATCTCATGCATACATTTCAAAAACACACTAAAAGCATCAAAGAGTTATATATAAGAACGTAAGAGAAATAAAAGGAAACCGACAAAAGAGGAAGTCATGATATTGCAAGAGATTAGAAGGTCTAACTCTCTAAAAACAGTCCTCAGTGGAGTCGCCAACTGTTGCAACCTACCCTTTGGCGGGAGGGCGACGCGAGACTCACGGGTGCGTCTTCCAAGAAAGGAAAATGTGCGGAGTCGCCACCAACATTTACTCGAGGAAAATGCCAGAAAAACCGGAAAGGTGGGGTCTACGAAATTTAAGTGTGAAAGGTTCGGGAGTTTTTTTTACGCACGGGGAAGGTATTAGCACCCCACGCGTCCGTCACAAGGGACGGCAGCCTTTAACCAAGTGTGCAATATCATGTCTTTGATTTGTTTTATTTTCCCTTTTTACGTTTTTTGTCTTTTTATGCCTTTTGTATTTTTTATCTTTTTGTGGTCGACAAGGGTGTTTCCCTCGCTCCTACGTATCCTCAATTGCGATGAGGAAATCAGACCTACGTAGTTCTTTGAGAACTAAACGTTGGTTAAGTTGTTTTGATCTTTTTCCGCAAGATCGATTTTAATCGCACAAAAGTCGTTTAAGGTGTTGGACCATTTAAACGATCTTTTGATTCTTTTGAAAGGAGAGAAACGTTAAGGTGTTGGACCATTAACGTTCTCTTTGTTTTTGAAAGGAGATAAACGTTAAGGCGTTGAACCATTAATGATCTCTTGGGGTGGTCGACAAAAGCAGGACTTTTGCTCCTACGTATCCTCAATTGCGATGAGGAAATCAGACCTACGTAGTTCTTGCAAAAGCGGTAAAGTTACATGTTGATTTTATGCTTTTGAACTGTCCATGTTAACCGATAAATGCAAAGAGGACCGTTTAAGGCGTTGGACCTTAAAACGGCCTTTAGTGATTTTTGCGAAAAAAGCTTGATTTGTGAGTTGATTTTAGCTTTAGTTTCACTTTGGTTATTAGTCAATTCATTCAAGGAAACTTCCAAAGAAAAACGTTTGATTGATTTTCTTTTATTATTTTATTCAAAGATATTTTTTATTATTTTCTTATTATTTTTTCAAGATATTTTGATTATTTTATTATTATTTTTCCTTTTTTGGTTTAACTATGGTTACAATGCGAATGACCGGTTAGATTTTGCTTTAACAGTGATTAAACGACATTACAACACAAATGATCGGTTGAAATTCATTTTATCATTTATTAGGCGAGATAACGACTTAAATAAACGGTTAAAGCATGTTATAAACGGAAGAAAAGAAAACCGAAAGTGAACGAAATAAAGATGAAAGCTAACAAAACAAGAAATGAATTGAAAGTCTCGGATTCAGAAACTTACCGGTTAAAGAACAAAGAACGAACGAAGAACGAATGAAGAACGGTGAAGAACGGCGGAAAACCTTCATGGATTTGCTCACAGAAACATCTCGAAAGCATTACGGAAGCACCTCGGCAAGGGTTTTCTTCACGAAAAATTTTTTTTTCACCCAAAATAGCTGAAATGCATAGCCAAGGGGGTTAGGGACCCTTTGGAACAACTTCCCTTCGCCTATTTATAGGAAAAGGGGGAAGAGGTTGCCGCCCAGCTCGCCCAAGCGAGCTGGGTTGCTTCCTCCTTAAGTAACCCAACTTCCAAAATGTTCTAGAATAGCCCAGCTTCCCAAATGCTATTTGCACCCCCATCTTGATAAGTTCACCCTCCTCTTTCCTAATTTACAAAAAAGTTACGGAAGCCTTATGGAAGCATATAGAACTTGACTTTCTTCTTTTTTTCTCTTCCTTCGCACCCTTATTAAGTGAAATATTCTTTTTAGGGTTACGGGAATTTTACGGAAGCATATAGGACTTGATTTTCTTCTTTTTCCTCTTCCCTTTCACCAATATTAAGTGAAATATGTTTACCCAAGGTTTTCGAAAATTTTACGGAAGCATTACAGAAGCCCCAGAAACTATTTTTCAACAAAACGTGGAGGATCTTGATAAGTTCACCCCCCCCCCTTTGCTAAATACACTCTCATTTATTTACACACCCCCCACTTTGCTAAATACACTCCCATTTTCGTGTTTTTGATCGGTTTCTTCCCGAAACATCCCAAAACTTTACGGATTATGCAACGATACTCTTTTTGCCCTCCGGAATGTTGTGGGACTTTACGGATTACGCAAAAATGCTCTTTTTGACTTCCAAAATCTTGCGGAACTTTACAGATTGCGCAACAATGCTTGTTTCGAGGGTTCTAAAGGGAGCAAACAAGGTTCAAGGACCGACCGCCAGTACTCCCGGACGAAATTAGGGTATGACACATAACAATCTATGTTGCAAAACCTGCCCTCTAGAAATGAAGTAAAAGTGGTCTTTTATTGTTTTTGGTCACTTCTTTAATGTGTTTTAAAAAATGGAGTTCCAAAAGTTTTCTTGTTGGCTTCATTGACATGAAAAAATATGGGATTGAATCATTATTTGAACCAAAATATCTAAGACACATGACAATCTAAGTGCCAAAAGTTGCACCCCTGGAATGAAATTTTAATGTAAAAGTAATTTTTTCTTGTATTTGGCTGCTTCTTTAATGTGTTTTAAGGCCAAATGGAGATCCAATAATTTTCTTGTTGGATTCATTGACATGAAAAATATGGGAGTGCATCATTATTTGAACCAAAATATCTAACACACATAACAATCGAGGTGTCAAAATTTGCCATCATGGAATGAAATTTAGAAGTAAAAGTAATTTTTTCTTGTTTGTGGCCATTTTATTAGTGTGGAAGGCCGAATGGAATCCCAGTGTTTTTCTTGTGTTTCATTGACATGAAAAATATGAGAATGAATCATTATTTGAAAAAAAAAACTTGATACAGATAACAATATAGGTTCCAAAATTTGCTCCCATAGAATGAAATTTTTGAAGTGAAGTGATATTTTTCTTATTTTTGGCCACTTCATTAATGCGTAAGGCTGAATGCAATCCCAAAAGGTTTTTTGTTTGTTTCATTGACATGGAAAAATATAGGAATCAATCATTATTGGAAAAAAAAATACCTTATACACATAACAATATATAGGTTCCAAAATTTTCCCCCATGGAAGGAAATTTTGAAGTGAAGTGATTTTTTCTTGTTTTTGGGCACTTCATTAATGTGTAAGACCGAATGGAGTCCTAAAAGTTTTCTTGTTTGTTTCATTGATATGAAAAATATGGGAATGAATCATTATTTGAAAAAAAATACCCGATACACATAACAATATAGGTTCCAAAATTTGCCGCCATGGAATGAAATTTTGAAGTGATTATTTCTTTTTTTGGCCACTTCTTTAATGGATTTTAAGGCCAAATGGCTCCCTAGAGTTGTCTTGTAGGCATCATTGACATTAATAATATGGGATTAAATAATTATTTGAACCAAAATATCTGACAAACTTGTCAATATAGGTGCCAAAAGTTGCCCTCAAGGAATGAAATTTTGAAGGAAAAGTAATTTTTTTCTTGTTTTGGCCACATCTTTCATGCATTTTTAGGCTGTATGGAGTCTCGAAAATTGCCTTGTTAGCTTCATTGACCTGAAAAATATGGGAATGAATTTTAATTTGAACCAAAATATCTTATACTCATAACAATCTAGGTGCCAAAAGTTGCAATCATGTAATGAAATTTTAAAGTAAAGGTGATTTTTTTTGCCACTTCTTTAATGTGTTTTAAGGCCAAATGGAGTCTGGAAATTAAGTGTTCTTGTTGGCTTCATTGACTTGAAAAATATGGTAATATTATTTGAACCAAAATATCTAATACATATAACGATCAAGGTGCCAAAAATTGTCCTCATGGAATGAAATTTTGAAGTAAAAGTGTTTTTTCTTGTTTTTACCACTTCTTTAATGCATTTTAAGGCCGAATGTCTCGATAGTTGTCTTGTTGACTTCATTTACAAGAAAACAATGGGAATGAATTATTATTTTAACTAAAATATTTGATAAACATAACAATTTAGGTGCCAAAAGTTGCTCTCATGGAATGAAATTTTGTTGATTAAAATAATTGTAACTCACAAGGATGTAGAGGAATGTTGTACTTTTTTTTATAAAATATTATCGATTTAAATACAGATTTTGTAACAGGTGGAAATCTTAAAAGCAATAACAAACTTCCTAAAATAGCCACCATCTTAAACTACTAATAAGTAACTAAAAAATAAAATAGCAGTCCTAAAACTTGGTTAAACAGTAGCAAAAGAAAACTGATATCAACTTCTGATACACAGTTCAACACTCCTCCTTGTATTAGTGGTTGACCAGTCCAAGCTTCTCCATTGGTAACTCAAACTTGCTTCTTGGAAGAACTTTGGTGAAGATATCTGATAACTAGTCTTCAGTTTTGCAGTACTTTAAGCACACTACACCTTTCCTCTGTATATCTCTGAGAAAAATAATTTGATTCTACAATGCTTTGTTTTTCCTTGAAAAATTGGGTTTTTTGAGAAGGCTATGGCTGCATGGTTGTCCACCATTGCTTTAGTAGTTGTCTCTTACTCCAAGTGCAAAGCAGTTAGTATTTTTCTTAGCCATAAGGCTTGATTAACAGTTGTTGTGGATGTTATAAATTTTGCTTCAATTGTTGACTATGCAAGAAGTTCTTGTTTTTTTTAACACTAGGAGAATATCTCTAATAAAAACTGAAACTATAGCCTTAAGTGTTTTTCATGTCATCTAAAGATCATGTCCATGTTAAGTCTTGCTATGTCCAAGTCATGTTAGATTATACCAAATAGTTAAGTCCCTAAGGTTTTGATGTTAACAAAGTATAAATTTTATGTGTTAACCTTTCATGCTTAAGCTATAGGTTTATCTTTCTCTATGACATACAAGCAGAAAGGATGAGTAGAAAGGCTTTGGACTATAGCTAAAGTATCAGTCATTGGACGATACTATCCCAGCGTCTAGTCCCAAGAAGGCAAGTGCTTTAGCACTTGGCTCATAGTCCAAAGGCAATAGAACAATTACTCAATCCTCAAGAACTGAGAGTTATCATCAGAAATTAACATTCATGGTTCAGTAAGCAATTCGTGCCATAGTGCATAAGAGGGAAATTTTGAATTGTCATCTCTTGACATTCTTTATTACTTTTGTTATGTGCAATTAACGTTGTATTTGAATTGTACACTGAAAGTCAGCTTTGAGCACAAGGAAACATTGGTAAGATGTACTTCTATGAAGATATGTTGCAGAAGATGTTTATGGTCACCATGCACTCTCTCTCTCTCTCTCTCTCTCTCTGCATAGTAATGTGCCATATGTAAAGTGTGACACCCTCTACCCCACACATATATGTACTAATAATAAAAGGAATAAAAATGTAGAATTAATTAAAAGTTTTTTTAAAACACATTTAAATAAAAACATTTCAAAATGGTAAAAGGCTCACATTCACTTTTCTAACATCATAATGGAATGTGTCCAAATAAATAATAAGATCATCTCGACTCAAACAAGGTCGTCCAAGACTTCATGCAATTAATATAGAAATCTATGTCTCAATGTCACATCTTATCAGAGTATTGTGTTCTAACGCTGTCGCAACCTTCCCTTCGACGGGAGGGCGAGGCGAAAGGTAAAATTGTGTCTTCTCGTGAAGAAAAAGCGTGGAGTCGCCACCAACATTTATTCGAGGAAAACATTAGAAAAACCAAAAAGAGGTCTGTGAATTTTGAAAATAAGGGTTCAATAGTTTTTTACGCATGGGGAAGGTATTAGCACCTCGTGCGCCTATCACAAGGGACGACAACCTTTAATCGAGTGTGCAAAACATGACTTCAAAATTGTGTATTTTTCCCTTTTTTATTTTTTTTATTTTTTTGGGGTCGACAAGGGTGTTGCCCTTGCTCCTACGTATCCTCAGGTGCGATGAGGAATTCAGACCTACGTAGTTCTTTAAGTCTGAAAGTTTGTGGACAAATCCTTTTCAAGAAGGAGGGAGTGATGAGGACATAACCAAGGGCAAGGACCATGAAGCACTTGAAGGTCCCATGACCAGAGGCAGACTTAAACAAGCCCAACACGTCATAGAGACAAGGCTGGTCATTTGTATAGCTGCCATTGATGATGATTGAAGGCCCAAGTGGAGAAAGATGAAGGCCCAGAGGCAGAGGCACTACCAAGACTACTAATTGTTGTTGAAGGCCCAAACTAACTTGAAGGCCCAAGTTAAATAAGTTTTTAGTTATAATTTATTTTTATTGTAATTTTGGCCCAAACTGTTTAGAAGGCCCATGTCTATTTTTATCTTTTTCTTCAGATACACTATAAGTATTTGTTTTTGTTTTCAATAAAAGAACCTTTGACATTTGATAAAATTTGGTGAGAGTTTCTCTCTGAGTTCCTTGTTGAACCAATCTCAGACTTATCAAGGTAATCCTTGTGGCGTCTACCCTGACTTATCTTCCTTCACCGGAAGTGGCGTCATCCAAAAACTCTACAGCCTGTATCAAGTGATCCGTTCCTAGTCAGGTTCACATCAAAAAGATTGATTTTAATTGCGAACAAAAGTCGTTTAAGGCGTTGAACCTTGAAACGATCTTTTAAATTTAAAAAGAGGAGAGCATTGTTAAGGCGTTGGACCTTGAAACGATCTCAAGTGACTTTAATGAAGAGAAATTCAGTTATATGTTGATTTCATCTTGGTTTTATTCATTAACTTTCAATCTCTTTAAAAAGATGATTTACGACATTAATGATTGGTTGAAACTTACTTTACAAGAAGAAAAGTTATTACTGATGGTAGAAGAATGAGATGAAGATGCGCAAAGCAACAAAGAGGACCCCTAAGGGTGCATAAACCGTATCCAAATCCTTAAAACAAATACTAACCGGATGCCGAACGAAGAACGATGTAGAAGTCGATTAGGGTCGCAATTCGGTAGCACCTCGACCTCGTTTTTCTCTTCTTTCTTCTTTTTCACTCTGATTTCTCTCAAAATACTCTTAGTACTGAAGGTCCAACCCCTTCCTCAGCCTCCTTCATGCCTATTTATAGGAAATTAGGGCACTTGGTGGTCTTGCAGCTCGCCTAGGTGAGCTGGTTATTTCACCCCTAAGCTATAAAAAATGCCTAAAATGACCTTTTTGCCCTTCCCCTTGGGTATTTTCCGCATCCTTGACCAAAACATCGAATGATCTTTTATTTTATGCGGTAACTGGTGTCGAACAACTCAATTTGGCTAACGAGAATGAAAAAGTCCATGAATGATAATCCTCGGACAAAATTAGGGTATGACAAGCACCCTCTAGCATGAGGTTCGCCGTAGTCATCCACCTAACCATTTGCTCCCACGAACACAAAGTTTGAAATCATCACATGATCCAAATACAAATAGCACACAGGGAGTGAGTTATCACATTCTTAACAAATACAGAGAAACGGTACAACATAGATATACATATCATATAAATAAATTACAACTTACTTAAACACAGTTCACGTCATTCCACCACTTGTCGTGTAACACCACATCTCAACACAACACGTCTCATTCATTTTCACATCATTCACGTACTCAAGGGTCAAACACAATATCACTCAACCAATCAATATCAGTCAATACACAAGTGTTATGCAACATAGATACTAAGAATCAATCCTATATGCAATGTGGTACCATGTCAGTGAAAAACCTCGTTGGGCAACTAGGTGTACATAACAAGACAAACCACACACTATTAAGTCAGGTCACTCTCACAAGGTAAAATCATAGGGAGACTAGTTAGGGTCACGCTATTTTGCGAGAATGCTCCAACCATGTGGGATCGACACAAGCTTAAAGGAGCACTCAAACCGGGTGTACTTACCCTCAAGGCCTATACTCTGAAGAGTCCATCAGGGTCTCTCCCTTCTGATTCAGGTTCAACCTAGAAAACATTTTAGCACACAAACTCTATCTATGAATTGTACAAAACACACGACTCCTCAATTGTTCTCAAAATAATTTTATCTTGTCGTGCTTGTGATTAAATTCGTCGAGTCCCCATAGTGGTTCTCATCACAATACTCGTTGAACATTAACTCGTCCCCCTTAAAGGGTCTTATAGTCGTTTGATTGTACGATTCATAGCTCACAACTCAGTGCATACAACATCTCAATGCACATATATATTACAAGTCAATACATACTCAATTTATCACATACACTCGGTCTCAATCACATTGGTATAATCCCAATTTAACATGTTATCACACCTCATGAACCATATACACTTTACCTATGAACTATGCAATACACACAACTATTCAATTATTTTCAAAATTATTTTAACTCATCGCGCCTCAAAGTGATTCAACTCGTCGGGTCCCCATAGTGGATCCCATCATAACACTCATCACGCAAAAACTCATCGCCCTTAAAGGGTCTTCAATTGTGTGATTTCACATTTCATAGCTCACAACTCAATACATACAACATCTCGATACACACGTATCTCACCATTCATCACAGGTTCAATTTGTCACTTACTGACAATTTGAATCACCATTTCATAATCTCAATATAACAATTTATACAAAATGCTTCTCACAACATGGGGAGTAAAACCCCTCAAACAATTCCACATAATCATATTAAAATCAATTAATCAAAATCATAGGTCAAAAACACGAAAACACCAAAAGCACTCAATAGTGATTTTGAATCCTAGTTTAAATTAAATTATTTTTTTAGGAAATGAGCATTGTATGCTAGTTTAAAATCACTTCATAGTGATTTTGAATCACCACAAAATGTGATTTTTTTTAATTTAGACTAAAGGATTAAATTGAATTAATTTTTAAAAAATAGAAAAACAATTGAACAAAAAAATTAAAAGATCAAATTGAATCTAAAAAATAAATCAAAAGATTAAAAAACTAATTTAACTAGAGAAAAAAAAGACGATGAAACTCAGATGGGGTGAATTGGTTTTTAAATCAAATCAAACTTAAAAAATAAAATTTTGAAAACTTTCTTTTCCAAGGATCGTATTACAAACTTTTATTAAAACCAATATTCAATCATCCTTAACACAAATCTCTTTTTGTTAAAGTTCTTATTCAAAAAGATATCTTCTTTAAACTTCAACAAATTGGTCAAGAATACAATGAGAGAAAAAAATAAGATCAAGAGGAGATGTACACCAATTTATACTGGTTCACTCTATCTCTAAAAAACCTACTCCAGTTATCTCATTCAATCTGATTAGATTTTGATTATACATGTAGAATTCTTACAAGCAATCATAATCAATTTTAGTTCTTCCCCAAGAGAGACTAAGGTACCAACCCTAGAGTCCTTTGTGAATAAGAGCTAAGAGACCCTTAACCCAAACTAGAAAAAACTATTCTAGCATGCTTTCAAAAATTCATGCATATCAACATGTAAAACACACGAAAGATTGAGTCAAGAAGAGACACAACCTAATCAATCACATGCAAGAACCTTTGCCTGGGTGAATGAGTTTCTTCTTGATCTCACAAGAAATTCATAACTCACTTTTTACATGAGAGCTTTAGAAAACGAAGTATAGAAGAAGTGAGTCACACACACTATTCTAAGCTCTTTTTCTTCTCTCTTATTTTCTTCTTAGAAGGGAGAACACATGGTGGCTATTTATAGAGAAAACAGTTATGACTGATTGTAATCGATTAAATAGCCAATGAAATGGATTATTTCGAAGAAGTAATCGATTATATTATCATTGCAATCAATTAAAGTATTCTCCCCAACACTTGGAAAGGTTTCAAAAATAATGTAAGCGATCAGATTCTTGATGTAATCTATTAAAGTATTCTTGGGAACACTTTTAAGAACAAAGTAATCGATTACAATCACCTAGTAATCGATTAAAGTAGAGACTCATGAAAAATCATACATGGTCTCCACTGAACAATGCAATCGATCACAAATAATTTGTAATCAATTAAACTAAAACGAGAATATCTCTGAAAGCTACAAACACTTGAGTAATTGATTATTATCACCTTGTAATCGATTAAAACAAAGACTTTTATGCACTGAAGATGTTTCTAACTTTAGAAACAATCTTCCTACCTCTACATGATGATGCATGATGTACATATGAAAAGATAGAGACTAAGATAAAACAATCAATACAAATACCACTCAAAAAGTTGGGCATGTAAAAAGACAAAACTTCTTCCTGCTCCAAAGCTTAATTTTTATGTTGCTCCCCCTATCTCTAACATTAACCTTCTGTTTTATCATACTCACTTAAGTGCATCCACAATGGTATAAGGTTGTTTATAAAAAAATATATATTATTTTGATGTGTTACATATAATTTTGAATTGTTTAAAATTAAAAAGAGTTGCTTATATAAATAATTATTGTTCATGAGTGGTTAAACTTTGTATTAAATATAGGAGAGAGAGAAATGAAATATTTGGTTAAATAACTTGTTAATAAAAATTCATATTGAAGAAAATTAATTGAGTTGCTTAAGATTGATGTAACATAAATTAGATTGTTTGTATGAAGATCGTTGAATATGTTCTTAGTAACTTTTGTTAAGAGGCAAGCTCACTCTAATCCACACTTGCTTGCAAGGAGGACAACAAACCAAGCTAAACTTAGTTTTTCATTATAATTTTCATGTATTTACCAAACTATCATGAATGAAGTGGTTTTGCTTCTGTAAAAAAAAAATTAATTTGGTGTTATATGTCAAGATGCAATGTCATTTCAAATTGATATGTGTATAAAAATTGTACGAAGGATTAACTTGTTCTAATAGACACACTATAAAGATCAAAGTGAAACCTTTTCAATTTAAATTACTAAAATGAAAGCTAAAATAAGGTAAGGAACTAAAATTTTATTTTAACTCAAATTATATTATATACATAATTTGTCAATATAATATTTTTTACACAAATAATTAGTTAGAAATCACATATCTACCAAAAATCCTTGGTACAAGATTTTATATATATATATATATTCAAGAACAATGTATAAAAAGTAAATTCAAAACTTTTTATACTAATAATTATAGAGAAATTCATCAAAAAAAAGTTATAGAGGAAAAAGATTATGAACTGATAATGTAAAATAGTTTTACACAATTATCCAATCACAACTCATCATGTATGGTAAGTATGTTGACTTTTATAATAATTAAAAGTCATTCAAATGATTAATTGAGATTGGATAGTGTAAAATCATTTTACACCCATTTAATGTATAGTCATATAAGAATTTAATTTATATACACCATTGACCAATTAAAATGATTATATATACAATATTTAGAGTTTAATAATAATTTTAGTATGTCGAAACACAAATCATAGTTGATATGACTATTAAAATAGTTATCATAAAAATAAATAAACGTATCATAGCTGAAAACCCCTTGACCTTGACCAAATACCCTCTTAGCCAAGATAAGGAGCTTAAGCAACATGATAAGAGGTTGATAGTATGGGTCAGCCTAGACCAAATACCTCAAAGGCATAGGTCAAGCACCTCATCGGCAAGACTAGACTCTTTTTTAACCATACAAAGAGATTATGATGAAGATTAAGTAAAAAAAACACAAATTACGTGTAAACATCATCAACTAGCGAAGTGCCTTCGTAGGTATTCACTCTCACCGCAAAGGATGAGAAGCACATGAAGGAAGGAAAGAGCACAACACCCCATCTCAGTAGGAAAAATTACCTTAGTATCCTAGTGAGATACTCTCTATACAAATTAAACTTTATGATTAAATTAATATTTTGGTAATATTAATCACCAAATTAAAATAATAATATCAAGTTTGCCGAGATAAATTTCACGCTCTATTGAATGACACGAAGAAAGGGCATATATGCGTGTGTATGTATGTTGTTGAGGTTTATCCAAAACAAAACTAGATGTGGAAATTGGAATAGCCATAGCCATAAGGCAGCACCCACCGTTGCACTGTTGACTATGCTGCTAGCTCAACCCATTTTCCTCTCTCGCAACTTTCCCACTCTCAACAACAACCACCGAAATTCGAGAACTTCACTTCAACTTCACAACCCTCCTGAAGTAAGAGTTTCACCGCAAAGAACGCCAATAATAGCCTCTTCTGGTTGTTTTGGTTGCTTCGTGAAACCGCTTGATGTCAGAACCAAAAAAGCCACGTTGGGTGCGTTTCTTAAGAAAAAAAAAGGTGGTGTCCATATTTGCCATAGTTTGAAGGAAGAGAGTGAGGTTGGTGGGAATAGCAATAATCCAAGAGACTGGACAACCTCCATTTTGCTCTTTCTACTGTGGGCTGCGCTAATGTACTATGTTTTCTTTCTCACCCCAAACCAGACCCCGGTATGTCCCTACCTATTGCTTTCTAATTTGCAATATGCTAATAATCGTTTACTCTTTGCGGCAACTTTTACTAACCTTAACCCTTAGACACATGTAGTTTTTACACAATTTAACACTAGCTATAAGTGTTAGCACAATTGGTAGCAGATGGCTGTGTTCCTTAAGCATGCTGATAGGGGGTTCGATTCCCTGACCGTGTGTATGGAGAAGACTTTGTTTGGAGAGGCAAAATCTCATGACTTTTGGCTATGGGATACCTTGCTTCCAAAAAAAACAAAAAACAACTGGTTTTAGATAATTTTATACTAAGTTACTAACTAACCTTAACCATTGTAATTATGACAAACACAACTACAACTAGTTTTGCACGATCTTACACTAGCCAACTTAAAAGTATATATGTATGTATATGAGAAGTCGCAAGGGAAGTCAGTCCCTGAGTTACAATATCATGTGTTGACGTAGTGGTTACTTGTTATTTTTCTTTGCCTTATAGATGGCAGAAGTTTTAAGAATTTAATCAGAAAACGCCGACATACCATCATCAAATTGTAAAGTTTGTTGTATGATAATATTGTTAGCTTTTGTAATAATTGCTCTGAAAGTCATATTTAACCCATGATTTCTAATTGTTTGACAGAGTAAAATTAAACTCAAGTTTTAAAATGCCAGAGTAACATTAGGATCTTCACTGTGGTTATATCCATTGTTTGTTATCATTTTGGATTGGAGATTGGTTTTAGTATTGTGGTTTGGAAGGTCATTTCTGCAATTTCAGTAATCATGTTGCAATTGCAACTGCAATTTAAAACCATGGTTTGGATCATTTGTTTTATTTGACAAAGAAGAAAATGCAAATGGTGCTATCTCCATGTTCTTCAAAATTATGATAACGATCATTCTTGAGCAACTAATGCTTGCAAAATTATTTATCTGAGCTGAAGAAGAATGAAAATATGACTTCTGCACTGGTCATATCAATTGTTTGACCAGCCTATTTTATGCTAGTGCAGGCTTAGACTGTGTACATCTTTAGGCATTCAGCATACTCTTTGGTCCTCTTGTGAGAGCACCAAAGTATCCTTTGCAGTTTCTATCTCCCCATGCCTATATTTTTCCTTTCTTTTTGTTTTAATCAGTGAGGTTACTTTTTTTTTTCTTTTATCTTCATTCAGTCAAGGGACACGTATTTCTTGAAAAAGCTCCTGAATCTGAAAGGAGATGATGGTTTCAGAATGAATGAAGTGCTAGTATCATTGTGGTATTTAATGGGCTTGTGGCCGTTGGTATATAGCATGCTCTTGCTTCCTACAGGAAGAAGGTACTTCCCTTTGGTGTATATTTTTCTCTTAACATAAATAATATGGTGTCTTTGATCAGATTTCAAACCACTCATAAGCTTCTACATATTAGTTTAAGCTTTTAGGCAAGTTGTCCTTGAAATGGTAAGCTGTAAGGGACTCTGTCAAGGACAAATCTCTTAAAAGCTTAAGTTGTTAGGCTGATGTTCATGAATAGTTTCATTTTCATAAACATCTTTGCCATGCATCTACTGTTACTTGCTTTTGTAAAAATTATAAAATCAATTGGAAGGTTGATGATTCAGGTCTTCTTAAACAGGGTCAATATTTTGAATCAATGTTGTCAAACCAAGATTCAAATAAAAAATTGCAATTTGTATTGAATTATAAGATTCAAATACAATGAAAACAACTTCAAATGTTTTATACAAATGATGTATAATGCTCAATTTAACTATTTTAAACTAGAAATAGGTAAAACAACTTAGCCATAAGTGTCTCAAAACACAATCATGTCATAACTGAGTGTGTGAAGCCTCTATCCTGGAAGAATGAAAGCAGAGCAGTGGGATAGTCAAATAGAGTGCATGCTTTAAACGAGTGTGTGACTAATAAAGTAGTGGAATAATTAAAAAGGATAAGTTGAGTAATTATATGCAATGCAATAGAATTTGTATTTATTGGAGATAACTGTGAAATTCCGGCATATAGAAACATAGATGACAGAAAGTTAAGAAGTGGAGATGAGAGTCTGACTAGAGAAGAGAGAGAGAGAGAAATTGAAGTCACTCGTACTATTTTCACCTCCTATTACATTCCCTTTTTCCCTTATATTCCTTACACATCCAACAACGAACTCTGATTCATATTGCGTGAGTTCATTCTTGGTGCCTTAATTTGCACATCACCCTCCACATGTCCTTGTCCTTGAACTAATTTGATTCCTGCTGAATTGCTGATGCGGCTGTCAGTCGTTGTATGGCTGACTTCATCGTGCAATTTTCCCATTTTCTGGCATCTCTCATTTGTTATCATGACATAGTGCTCCTTTAGTTCCTTTTCATTTATATGACTTCTTAATTTCTTTCACCAGAGTTGGTGAATGAAAAGTGAGAAAAAGAATGTACCAAATTGTGTGGTTTGTATTGGTAATACAAAATTGCGTTGATTCATTCTTATATCATAAGATTCAAGATCATTTGAAGTTCATTATATTATACACATCACTAGCTAGCCGAATCAATTCAAATTGTGAATTGTAAATTTTGATTTAATTTGTAAATAGATATTTCTTTAAGCCTTGCTACCCTCCCTTGTGGCAAACCATCAAAACTTGAAACACTAATGAACTGGAAATCCATGATGTAACATTTGACCCTTGTTTTAGGGCGAGTACAATAGAGTTTTCTTTCAGGATAAATACAGCTTAAGCTCTATATATACTCACAGTTTCAAACCACTCCATTGTGCTTCGTGAAAATCAGTCAAAATGACTTATTTGACAGAATAGTAGTTTGAAATAACATACCCCATCCCTGCTATTTTAATTCCACATTACTGCTTTGAATGCCATTTCAAGAACTTTACAAGTTGCCACATGTAACATATTATATTGAGAATGAATGATTTAGTATTTTCATATGTATATGTCTTATTTGACAATGCCTGAAGCTGATTTCATATCTTCCATTTGTTGTTCTACAGCTCAAAAAATATTATTCCTGTATGGCCGTTCCTGATACTTTCATGTTTTGGTGGTGCATATGCTCTTTTTCCGTATTTTGTACTTTGGAAACCGCCAGCTCCCCCTGTTGAAGAAACTCAGCTTAAAACATGGCCTTTGAATTTTCTGGAATCAAAAGTAACTGCAACGGTAATGCTCATCTAAACCTCATCTTGCAAAGTTGCTGCAGACAAATCATAGTAATCTAAATAATGATTCCATGGTTAAGTGATTTTGCTTAGGCTAATGCCCAAGAATAAACACCCGGTTGAAGTCATGTTTATTTTTGGAGAAAAACTTAAAATGTTTTTAAATCATCATATATTTTATTCTTTCTGGTAAAACAATTTGCTTAACCATAGTTCAATTGCTGCAGGCTGCAGCAAAGCACCCCTATTTGAGCTTTGCTCTTCTTTTAAGTCTTTTGACTCTGCATTGGCAATCAAATAATGCTTTATCTTAATACAATTTATATTTGAATTGAAAAATGAACAAATGCCATGGCAAAGGTTGCATTTATAGTGTTCCGTATAATAACATATCATCATAATTGTATGCCATAAACAAACACATACACTACCTGGAAAACTCGCATTTAATGGTTTTACATTACGTAGTATGGTGTGTAGTAAAAGCAAACTAAAAATATTGGGAAGGTTTTCATATAAAAATCTCGCATTTTTAGCCTTAATATTAGAGGAATCAATCTTTCCTTGATATTTTATATTTCCTCTTCCCGTTATTTTTATTCTTGAAAGTGTACCCAATCAATAAAAGCAGTATATGAAGCTGGGGATGCAACAAATCAATTTCACAGTGAACTGAACCAACCATTATTGTTTAGAATTGTTTTTAAAACCCCTGAATCCAAGAGATTTCCTTTGGCATGTATTAATCCCTATTGAAATGGATTAAAAGACTTCCCTTCCTAAACATGCTGTTGGCATGCCTTTATTATGAAATATCTCATGGGAAGAACCCTATTGACTATTATTTAGCATAAGCACACATTCACACTATACTCTTCATTTTTATTTTTTATTTTATTTAATTGGAGTATGTAACTTACCTTGCACATCAGATATCACTTGCTGCAGGGGTAGCCATCATAACTTATGCTGGTCTAGCTGGACAAGATGTGTGGAAAGAATTTTACCAGTACTTCAGGGAAAGCAAATTTGTAAGTTAATGCTCAGCATGTCAAGAAGTTGGCATGACTATTCATTGTATCCTCAACTACTATATACTACTCGACTATTCTATTTTAACCTCCAACTTCAGTTACATTTTAAAATAAAAAACAGAGCTATATATACAACTAACCTCCAACTTAAGGCACAGACTGCCTATTTTTACACTAGTTCATTATTGAAGCTTTAACAATGCCACAAGACTTTTCCATTCTGACCATGCTGATCTTTGCTAATGTAGAATCAACAATTGCTAGTCTACTGAAACCTAATAACTAGGCCAAATTTACGGCTAAATTAGAATACATGTTCTTATGCGCTCATTTTCATAATCTACATTAATCCATTCTTTCCAAAATAGGAAATGGGAAATACTCTTTAGGTGCTAAAATCAGGTTTTCATGTTGCAGATCCATATTATGTCCATTGATTTTATTATACTTTCCACATTTGCACCATTCTGGGTTTACAATGATATGACAGCTCGAAAAAGGTATGCTCCTTGCCATATAAGTTTTTATTTCACTGTTTACAACAGATCCTAGTCCTAGTTATATAAAACAATCTATAGAATATATTTTAATGCTAATCCAATATGCAGGTCTGACAAAGGTTCTTGGCTTCTTCCCCTATCATTGATACCATTTTTAGGGCCTGGTTTATACCTTCTCCTACGGCCATCATTATCAACAGTGGCCATTTCACAAACTCCTGTTGAGCCAGAGTAAAGTTCCATGTGATGACTGTCAACAATACAAGTATACACTTTCCATGCTACAAATTTGAATTTGATTTCAAGTTTGGTTCAGAAAGACAATTTCATTGTACAGAGTCCACAGCATGGTGAGAGCAGCTTGCCACCCTACTCAATAGTCCATAAAAGTATTGAGATCCCTCAGCTTATGCATCATCTGGGGAGATGGAAAGAAATTTCACATTTACCAAGATTTTTATTATTAGATGAGACCCAGTTTCTAAGAAAAGAGCATTATTGCTTCTGTGACATTATTAGCCAATCATAATCTAAGTCCTCAAGTAACTCTAGGAAAAATTCCATTTTAAGGTCCTTAGAAATGCTTATTTCAGCAACAATAGAAGCATAAAAGCTTTGCAATCTGGCTATTGCATTCAAAGATTATGCAGTCCTTTTTATTTTGGGCCAAGTGTTCCTATTTAGGAAGTTATATTTTACACCACTTTTTTATTATTATACTAATTGCATCCCCCTTTATTTTTTTAAGTGTTAGTTTCAAAATTACCCTTGTCCAACCTTGGAAGTGATTTACAAATCATCATTACTAGAAATTTAATTTCGGAATTACAGATGGCTTTTGAAATTTAATTCCTGAAAAACATTGAACTTGAGTATTTAAAAACCCTTCTGGAACTATAGTTTTAGAATGTATAAACACTTCCAAAATTAAATTTGCAGGAGTAATATGTAATTTACTTTCAAAACTAAATTTTCACAATACTATTTAATACATTTCGAAATTAAATTTCCGAAAGTGTTTAAAAACTCTTTGAGAACTTTACTTTTAAAATGTATTTAATACTCTTCCGGAAAAATTAATTCTAAAACCTAAATTAATTTGATTCAAGTGTTTAATATATTTTGGAATAACAGTCCAGAGGAAGTGGCATACTCATCTTCATTGGGAATAACAGTTGAAAAAATAAGGTTAAATAACTATTTAAGTAGATCCTGAACTATATGAAAGTTTTTAATAACTTAATTTTTTTAAATCAGGGCTCTGAACTATAAAAAAAAAAAGATCTCCGGAGCTAGTTTTCACGGCTTGAAAGATCTAACAAATGACAATCTATGGCAGATTTACATAATGAAGGACTCAATTGAAAAAATTACTTAAAAGTTGAGTAAAATGTATTTTTTCATGGAAATTTTTTATTTTTAGGTTGCGTTTGATTTGCTAAAGAATAAGGGATTGGACAACACAAAAATATTTATCCAACATGTTCCATCAGTAGTTGTACATATGCATTATATACATGCCAAGTAATGGATAGTTTATTTATGAGCAATCATTTCACTTGATAAACAAGTCATGCTGAGTGATATTAGAGACACACGCGCACACATATATACTAAGTGGATGGCAATGCAAATAACCTAGTTTTTACTTTATTCAATTAGCTTAAAATAAAAGTTAATTTGACCAAAATAAAACTATTTTGTAAAATAGCTTATTTCACTAGGTTAGATGATTTTGCTTTAAGTGACACTTCCAGTTGGTGTAACAATCATCACAGTAATTTGGTAGCGAAAGAGGGTGTGCAACGTAAGGGAATTTGTGTTTGTTTAAGAAAACTGTGAAACTGTGCAACATAATAGCTACTTGTCTGTATTGATTTGTCTGTCTTGTTATTTTAGCAAATCAAACGCACCTTATAGTTTTTATTCTTTAACTTTCCTGTTTCTGCTTTTGAGCTGAGTTATATTTAGTTCAAAAGTATGATGAATTGCAGACATAATAGGGGGAAAAAGTTGGGATGTAATTGTAATGAGTAGGGAAATGCGATACTTATGTTACTGCAATGTAAACATGTACAGAATAAGGTAGCATGGACTGTGCGAAAAATTACTAGGTAGTCCAGAAGCACTAAATCTTTTGAGTACTTACAAAAGGGAAACAAATAAAGAGCTCTGAATGAATATTGATTCGGCAGAGCATGAGAAAATGAAAATTAAATCTTTCTTCATCAGCCAAGTGATGTGCGAAGGAAGGATGTCAGTATGTTGCAAGATTTGGAGGCAAAACCCAATGTTGGTGAGGTGGTGGAACTTGATCTTGCAAGGTCATGTCATAAATGCTCTTTCTTTTTGCCTTTTTGTTTGAGGCTCGCAGATGAAGAAAGTATTTTTGGGTATGACTAGCAACTTGGGTTGAGGTTCTAGTCTTAACAGCATACCTTGCAATATTCTTCCAACCTCCCTTGCCATAGATTGCAAGCCCTTGAAGAAATAACCTGTAATGAAAATGAAAGAAGAAAAACATAAAAAGTTTATTGATATGCAAAATCTAATAGTTTGAGAGATTAAATAGAATAGTACATGTGTTCTTCATTGGTCCATCTGTTGCAGCGATTGTGAGATGATGATGCCGATGAAGTGGAGGGTCGGTTCGCTGTCTGTGTCTGTGGAAGAAGGGTGATGTGCCCTGCCGGAGTGAATACCCTAGGTGAAGTGTTGTCTGGCAGTGACAGGGGTGGAAGGTGAACAAGGGTGTCTTGCAACAACATCGGAGTGGATAGGGGAAGAAGGCTAGGGGCAGGGGCAGTGTTCTTTGACTCCAACAACTCTTGCAACAACATCGGAGTCGAAAGGGAAAGAAGGTGATCGAGGGTTTCTTCGGCCGACGGAGAAAGAAGCCTTGGGGCAGTGTTCTCTAACTGATCGAGGGTTTCTTCTATCGGAGGAAGGTAAACGAGGGTGTCGTCCCACTCATCGAAGCCGCCGTGAAACTGTGTATGCGGCAACATCGATTCCGTCGGGGGAGGCACTGACAAAGATGACAACTTGGGAGGAAGTTGAACGAGGCTGTTCTCCAACTCAAACACCTGCAGCTTGTTGTTGTCGGAGCCACCATCAGAATCAGAATCACCACTGTGAACATGGGTGGCGTCCTCCAACGGAAACATCATCGATGGGGCAGTGTTCTCTGAATGAATGAGGGTCTCCAACTCTTTATACAGTGCCTCCTCCTTGTCGAAGTCGAAGCCACCGTCAAACTCAAACTCGTCGTCGTTGTTTCCTCTGAACATTCTTTCTTTCGTTTCAACTCAATAACCACACAAAACTAAACAAAACCCTTTCTCGTCTAATTTCTTTCTTTCTTTCTTTCATAAAAATCTGATCCTTAAATTTCGAACCAGGAAATGCCAATACGCGCGTCTTCGCTTCCTCTTCCCTCCTTCCTTTGTCTAACGGCTACTTTAAAACCAACGGATTCGATTCGGCTTGTTCAAAGAATCCTGCCTTTTGAATCGTTGGATGTCTTTTGCTTGTCTTGTCTTTATTTTTTTCTTCTTCCTTTGTAAAACTTTGCCAATTTTATCATCACTTCTATTTGTTCTCTTTGCCTATAAAAAAGATAAATGTATTTATGGTACTTCAACTTTCATCCATTTGACATGGGTCGATATGATTTTTTTTTAAAATATTTGATAATTGAACTATATAAATAAACAAATGAATATTATGCATAAGAAAATGACTTAAATATGTTTTTAAGGATATAATGAACACAATGAGCAAAGAGAAATTAAGGAATGTTTGTTTCATGAACTATTTTGTTATTCCCAAGAATACAAGACCAGAAAAAATTGTCTCATGTTTATTATGAGGTCATAAAAAAATTAATCTTGGATATGTTTTATTCCTACAAAAGATATAATCTCATATTCTACCAATACTTAGTCTTGACAGAAAAGGTAGGGAAAAATTATTTTCATGGGACAGAAATACCTCTTCATGAGTAAAACTCCATATTTGCCCTCTTACTAACCATTATCTCACTACTTTTTCATTGTTCCTTGATGATACGTGCTTAAATTTTTTTTGGATCCTACAAATTTTGTTATTGTCGAATTAATGTTTCCGCATTTTGATTTACTATCAATTTTGTTCTTACATTTTACGATAATTTATCCTTTCCCTCCAATGCCCCTTTTTAATAGGCAATTTTTGTTCATCTTTCAATTACCATTATCATCAAACACCTGAGGAGGAGAAGAAGGGTGTAACAAGAGTTTTTGTAATATGGGCATTTTAGTAATAGTAATATATATTCACATGAAAAAAAAAACTCAATTAAACACGTTTTAATCATTCCTGAGAATATAAAAAATAATCTCAACCAATTTAAATACCCTGGAATAAAATTTCCATGTTATATTCCTAAGAAAAAAAAAATATTCTTGGGAATAAAAAAAAATTATCCATGAAACAAACGCTCCCTAAAACTAGCTTTTCGAAAATTCCAAGGACTTATAAAAATATTTTTTTCAAGGACTACAAAAAATAATTAACCAAATTTAAAGGACTAAAACATATTTAAACCTAAAAAAATATAAATAAACAAATTTTCTCAATTACTTCTAGTTATCCTAGTGTTGGTGGTCCCTTTTTAAAACAAAAAATAATTTTTATTCTTACTAAATAAAAAAACAATTTATATTTTAAATAAATTAAATATCAAAACAAACAGACACAAAAGATAGGTTCTTCTACCCTCACAAGCACACTCAAAAGACACTGGAATTTATTGTTGTTTCATCTTTTTCCCTAATCTCTTAAGAAAATGTGAAAAAATCGCTCAGGAAGTGACAAAAAATTGTAATTTTTGGGGGTGTTTAGTCGTCAAAAATTGTTTTGGAGAAGGGTTTAACCGTAACAAATTGTTTAATTCATTTGTAATCAAATTACATGTGTAAGTTTGTTAGCTACGTTAGATTATCGTCTAACGAAGTTACTTTTGAGGACCAACAAAAATATGTTTTATTTTTACAATGACCAAATTAATATGAAATTTTTTGTGAAAACGAATGTAATACTTTTAAAATTTTGAAGGAATCCCAAACATTTTTTTAACCAAAAATAAAATATTGATATTGTCATGAAGCGGAAGTCAAATACCATTTTCGGTCCTATATATAAATATTTTTTTGATCCTAATTATAAGAAAGATATAATTACTTTGTCAACATTCTTTTTTTTTCTTAATTAATTGTCATGTCTATTAAGACTAAATTCTATGACAAATCAGAATGGAGAAAGGCTTGAGTGGAAAAAACCGAGGTCCTGAATCTCAAGATGAACAACAGATTCTTAGTTGGTTTCCACCACGTGCTGGTAAGATGAAATGTAATATGAACATGAAAACCTTAGGTGTGCCACATTAAATGAAAAACTGAGGATTTCATGAATGATCTGACTTTACAGGGGATCATCCTTTTACATGGGTACTCAGGTGTACCTCATTAAAACCTCTTCAGCAAAAACCCTTATTTTTTACAAGTGGGAAAAATACTAAAGTAGGAAAAAGAGTACACTACCAGGTTCTAACTATAGTAGGGTCTTAAGTGAGTTGCATTCCAAATCCTAGGGACCACCTTGCCTACCATGTCTTGAAGCTTGTACGCGTTGTTCTACAAGGATTCAGTGATGCAGAATGAGCCTTCCCTGTTTGGTGATAGCTTTCCTTTTGAGTTGTCTTTCATGGCATCTCCTTGGAGCCTCCAAACCAAGGCATTGGGCTTGAAGCTACATTTCTTGAGCTTTGAGATGCATTTCCAAGTTATTCTTTGTTTGCAGGCATTTTCTTGAATTCATGGTTCACTTCTGACTTCCTCAGTCAGGTCCAACTCCATCGCCAATGATTCTGAGTTGTTGGCCACGTTGACCATGCTTCTGCGGAGTGAAGGTTCGCCAATTTCCATAGGTATCATAGCATTGGTGTTGTAGTTAACTTGAATGTGGTTTCTTGTGTGGTAGACTGGGGAGTACAGTGGTATCCCCATAGCATGCTCGGGAGCTCGTCTACCCACAGCCCCTTAGGAATTATTGACGTTCTTTTGTGTAGCTTGACGAGGATGACCTTGTTTGTGGCTTCTACTTGCCTATTGGCTTGGGGATGCTCCGCTGAGGAGGTCAGGTGTTTGGTACCGAGCTATTGGAGAAATTCTTCGTACCCCGTTTTAGTGAATTGCCTTCCAAATTTGGTCATGATGGCTTGAGGTAAGCCATACCTGGAGATAATGTTCTTCTATGTGAACTTCTGAACCTTTTGGGCCGTTATTTTTTGCAGGGGGTCTGCTTCAATCCACTTGGTGAAATAGTCCACCATGGTGAGGAGGAATTCGATTTGGCTTTTGGCTATAGGAAATGGTTCGAGAATGTTCATTCCCCACATGGTGAAAGGCCAAGGGGAGGTGATGTTATGGAGCTCCTCAGGCAGCGCGTGGTGGATATGGTTGAACTCTTGACATTCTTTACACTTTTTGACATACTTGGTGCAAACTGCCCTTAAGGTCAGCCAGTAGTATCCAACTCGTATGACCCTTTCACCATGCTTCATCCTCTGGTGTGCATTCCACATATCCCCCTATGTACTTCGTGCATGACGTATGTGACACCCTCTACCCCTCACATATATACTAACAAAGGAATAAAAATTCAAATATTAATTAAAAGTATTTTTTTACATTTTTAAATAAGCCTTTCAAAGGGATAAAAGGCTCACATTCACTTTCTTCTACATCATATTCAAACTTGTCCAAATAAATAATAAAGTCATCTCGGTTCAAACAAGACCATCTAAGACTTCATACAATTAATATAAAACCCTATACCCCAATGCTACATCCTATCAGAGCGTTGTGTCTCGACGTCCTTCAACACAAGGTTCCTTAAAGCAATTCACCTAGTCATCTGCTCCCCCGAACACAAAGTTCAAGATCATCACAGGATCCAAACACAAACAACACACGGGGAGTGAGTTATCACATGACTAACTAATAGAGAAACAAGACAACTATATATATATATATATATATATATATATATATATATATATATATATATATATATATATATATATATATATATATATATATATATATATATATATATATATATATATATATATATATATATATATATATATATATATATATATATATATATCATATAAACCAAATAAAACTTACTTACACATAATTCACGTAATTCCGCCACTTTGTCATTCAAGGTTCACTTTTCATCCATCAATCACACTTTTCAATCATCAATCACATTACACAAGAATCACACGCTCTGATCAAGACATAATAACACATCAATTTCATAATAAACAATTAGCAAGTGCATGAGACAGTTATGCTAAGACTCAAGCTTATATGCAATGTGGTACCATGTCAGTGAAAAACCACCCTAGGGCGCTTAGGAGTACATAACAAGACACACCATACAATGGGTTTGTCAGGTTACTCTCACTAAGTAAGATCATAGGGAGACCAGTTAGGATCACGATGTTTTGAGAGAATGCTCCAATCATATGGGATCGGCATAGGCTTAAAGGAGCACTCAAACCCGAAGACCCCCAAGGCCTACACTCCGAAGAGTCCGTCAAGGCCTCACCTTCCTGATTCATGTTTAACCCCTAAAATAATTTTTGCACGCAGACACTGCTTATGAATTATATAATACCCACCACCTCACACTCGTGTTTCAAACACGTACAACATATTGCGTTACAATTTGACACTGGTTCCTAAATAGGAAACCTACACTTTCTCTTTAACACTGGTTTCTAAATAGGAAACCTACACTTTCTCTTTAACACTGCGCATTTACACTTTTCTCAAGATAACACTGGTCGGGTTATTGTACAATTCACAGCTTACAACACAAATAATGTCACATCAAGAGTTAATCACACACTTATTCACAACCAAAACTCTTTCACAATTTCACATCTCATAATGTCACAATTCACCATCACATGTTTTCACGTATCTCACAATTCAACACATGTTCTACTTTACACTTTTACTCAATCTCAATAACAATATTACAATCTCAAGGCAACATATTATTCTACAATTCCTCACATATTTCATTTATAAGCACTGTTCATGAATTATACAATACCCACGACCTCACCCTCGTATTTCAAACACGTTTAACACATTGCGCTACAATTTAACACTGGTTCCTGAATAGGAAACCTACACTTTCTCTTAAATATTGCGCATCAAAGCTTTTCTCAAGATAACACGGGTCGGTTTATTGTATAATTCATAGCTCACAATATAATTATTGTTACATCAAGTGTCAAACACACACACTTATTCACAATCAAATATCATGCCCACAATTTAACATCTCATAATATCACATCAACCATCTCATTTTTACATGTATCTCGCAAATTGACACATTCAACTTTGTACTACTCAATCTTCACAATAATATTATAATACCATTATAATAACTTATTACACCTTATAACTCATATACACATCACGCAATAATAATATTTGCATGATACAAAACATATATATGTATATGTATATAGTAAATTAAACTACATTGTTTTTAATCAAAGAATTTCTAAAACAATTAATTTAATATTACATCAAAAGAAATTACCACTAAGCATTAATCTTACAATTTTCTTTAATTTATTATTCTAGTATTATAATAATTATATACACATAACATGTTGATCATCGTCGTAGAAAAATTAGAACAAGATAATAATTTGTATAAAATAATTCATTGAATAATATTATTTAAAATATAATTTACGTTAATAAAAAGAGCTTAATTTTTCTAAGGGGTTCATACTCAACACAACAAGAATACATCAATTTCACAACAATTTCTCATTGGAACATCAACTGATTCATCAAACATATATAATTCACTGTAATAATTATAAGGATAAAATGAAAATTGCGAAAACACCTCAAAACCCATTCCAATTGATATCTCTAGGGATCTCTACACATGTTCTCACTAATCCCCAATTGTGAATAACTCATCCCTTACCTCTAAGCGGACTCACGTGTCTTCAGAAAGTGATAGCAGCATCTCTAGCATTCCCTGAGATTCCTCCAGTTTTTTCCTCTAACTGCTCCAATAGAGTTCCCAAACGTAGAGAAGGGATTGAAGCCTCCACTTGTACTATCTTGGTGCGATTCCTTTTTCTCTCTCCGTGAATATTATCTTGCAAATCCCAATGGTGAGGGTGTGCGGAACTGAACCGCGGACCACATGAAAATCCAACGGTTAACGAAACCGGGATCGTAGTTTTACTGAGACTGTTTTGGGTTTCTGCGGGAAAGGAAAGGAAAAGGCTACGATACGAAAGGTATTTCTCTCAGGTCAAACATGATATCGAAATTTCCAACGGTGAGAATGCTTGGAATTGGGTTGCTCAATTTTCACGACGATCCAACGGTGAATTACTCTGAGATCGTCGTTTTTCTGAGACAAGTTTGGTGGGCTGCGAGAAAAAGAAAGGATTTTAAGAGGAGAAGGGGAAAAACAAAAATGAGGGAAAGAAGAGGCATCGTCAGTCTGAAAACTAACCTAACATAGCTATTTATACCTAGGGTACACACAACTTATTATTACTCTATTTATTTGTTTCTAATATTTTATAAAAAAGAACTCTATTTTATTCCCTATCAAATGAATAAATCAAATGTCCTTTTTTTTCTTCTTCAAATCATTATTTCTCATTATTTATTTATTTATAAAAATCTGATCATTTTTCTAAAACTTTATTTATTTAAAAATAAAAATTCTTTTTAAATTGGCTTACGAAAAATGGGATGTTACAACGTACATCGTGTTGTCCTCTCTGACGTACTTCAATAAGGGTCTTAAGAAAATATGAAAAAATTGTTGAGGAAGTGACAAAAAATTATAATTTTTGGGGGTGTTTATCCGTCAAAAATTGTTTTGGAGAAAGGTTTAACCGTAACAAATTGTTTAATTCCTTTGTAATCAAATTACATGTGTAAGTTTGTTAGCTACGTTAGATTACCGTCTAACGAAGTTATTATTGAGGACCAACAAAAATATGTTTTATTTTTAGAATGACCAAATTAATACAAAAATTTTGCGAAAATGAATTCAATACTTTTAAATTTTTGTAGGGATCTTAAATATATTTTATGCAAAAATAAAATATTAATATTGTCACGAAGCAGAAGTCAAATACCATTTCCGGTCCTATATATAAGAATAAAAGACAATATTTTTTTGGTCCTAATTATAAGAAACATATGATTACTTTGTCAACATTCTTTTTTTTACTAATTAATTGTGATGTCTATTAAGACTAAATTTTATGACAAATTAGAATGGAGAAAGGCTTGAGTGGAGAAAAACCGAGGTCCTGAATCTGAAGATGAAAAACGTGTAGAAGCAAGCTTCATGATGATGAATCAAGTTGATTCAAGTAGTTTTGATGATGACAAAAAGCCCAAAGAATGATTTCAAGATTGAGTCAACAAGTTCAAGATCAAGTTTAATTTCAAGTTTCATGAGAAGAAATCAAGAAGATTCAAGAATCAAGAGAAGTTTGATTTCAAGATTCAAGAGAAGATGAATTCAAGATTCAAGAGAAGAAATCAAGAAGACTTCACAAGGGAAGTATTGAAAAGATTTTTAAAAAAAAAAACATAGCACAGTTTTGTTTTTCAAAAGAGTTTTTCTCCAAATTTTCTAAGTTACCAGAGTTTTTACTCTCTGGTAATCGATTACAGGAAACTGGTAATCGATTACCAGTGGCAAAGTTTGATTTCAAAAGCTTTTAACTGAATTTGCAACGTTCCAATTGTTTTTTAAATGGTGTAATCGATTACAATATATTCGTAATCGATTACCAGTGTATCTGAACATTAAAATTCAAATTCAATTGTGAAGAGTCACATCTTTTCATGAAATGCTTTGTGTAATCGATTACATGATTTTGGTAATCAATTACCAGTGACATGTTTTGAATAAAAATCAAGATATGTAACTCTTCCAATGGTTTTCAGGTTTTTCTCAAGGTTATAACTCTTCCAATGGTTTTTCTTGACCAGGCATGAAGAGTCTATAAAAGCAAGACCTTGAATTGCATTTCAATAACTTTTTGATATATTCTTTTACAACCTTTGAATCTCTTTGAACATCTTCTTGAACTTCTTCTTCTTCTTCCTTTGCCAAAAGCTTTCTGAGTTTTCTGGTTTCGAAACTTTGTTCTTTCACAGAAAACAAAAGTGTACTATTCATCTTTTTCATTCTCTTCTCCCTTTGCCAAAAAGAATTCGCCAAGGACTAACCGCCTGAGTTCTTTTTGTGTCTCTCTTCTCCCTTTTCCAAAAGAACGAATGACTAACCGCCTGAATTTTTTTGTGTCTCCCTTATCCCTTTTCAAAGAATTCAAAATGACACAGTCTGAGAATTCTTTTGATTCTTTCCTTTCCCTTAAACAAAAGATTTCAAAGGACTAACCGCCTGAGAACTTTGTCTTAACACATTGGAGGGTGCATCCTTTGTGGTACAAGTAGAAGGTACATCTACTTGGGTTGTTGTAACTGAGAACAAGAGAGGGTACATCTCTTGTGGATCAGTTAAAGTGGAGGATACATCCACTTGGTTGTTCAAAGAGAACAAGGGAGGGTACATCCCTTGTGGATCTTTGCTTGTAAAGGATTTTACAAGGTTGAAAAAAATCTCAAAGACCGCAGGTCGCTTGGGGACTGGATGTAGGCACGGGTTGTTGCCGAACCAGTATAAAACTCTTGTGTTTGTCTTCTTCTTCCCTACACCCTTTAATTTCCGCTGTGCACTTTAATTGTCGCTTTTACTTTTGGTTAAGTTTCTATTTCTGTTCTTTACTTTCTTAACTTTGTAATAAAAGTCTAATTAAATCTAGTAACATTAAGAAGGATAGTTTTTTAATTAGTCAAGGTACGTTAATAATTAATTCAACCCCCTCTTCTTAATTATTCCGAGACCACTTGATCCAACACAACGAATTCTTAGTTGGTTTTCACCACGTGTTGGTAAGATGAAATGTAATATGAACATGGAAAATGTTATAGTGAAACTTATTCCTGTTGAGTTCAAACGAGGTCCAATCAAGTTGTTTGGTCCTCTCTTAGTGGAATCTTCAATCTTTGTTGTTGAAGTGGGGGGAGGTACCAGCAAAAGGGACTCCAACGAGTAAGTTAGTAGTGCTTTGAGGTGTTTATGTGTCTATATCTGGGATGAGAAAAACGTACATGGGGATCTCTCCTTTGGGTCTATATATAGTGTGAATGTATGTGTATGAAGGTTTTGATGATGCCAAGATATAAGCAACACAAGATTACTTCAAGCCTAAATTCAAGATCAAGAAAAAGAAAATACTTAGTTTATTTGTTAAAAGAATCTCATTGGTTATAGAAGGTTTGGCCTCAAAACTTGATTTCCAAATGATTTTATAAAAAGCCTTGAAATAGTTTTTATCAGTACAAATAGAATATTTTTTCCACTGGTAATCGATTATCAGACATTGTAATCGATTACCAAAGACAAATTACTATAGAGGCTTTTCAAAAAGAAGTTCAAAATTTGAATTTTAAATGTTGTAATCGATTAGCACTTTCTTGTAATTGATTACCAGTAATGAAAACTTCATAAATTTAATTTGAAAAGTCATGAGCCCTCAATATATAATTGTGTAATCAATTACCAAGAAACTGTAATCGATTATTAGTGAGAAAATTTTTAAGAAAATATTTTGAAAAGTTACATCTCTTCAAAAGTTTTTGAAAAGCCACCAAGGGCCTTTAAATATGTGACTTGTCTACGAAAATCTTCAGAGTTTTTCAGAACCTTATTGTCTTATTCTCTCAGAAACAAATCATTGGTCAAACACTTAAAAATCATCAATTGAGTATTCTTCTAAGATAACTTGTATCATCTTCTCTAAAAAGAGAGAAAAACTTATGTACTTTCTGAAAAGAATTATTGTGATCAAGAGATTGTTTGTCTCTTGAATTGTGAGAACTTGATCTCAAGGGAGAGGAATCCGTAGGTGATTCAGAAGTTGTAAAAGACTTTTATAAAGATAGTGAGAATCTCAAGTGGATTGCTTAAGGACTGGATGTAGGCACAAGAAGTGGTCGAATCAGTATAAATCGAGTTTGCATTTCCCTCTTCCATTATCTCAGTTATTTTATTGCAGTTTACTTTTTTTTTGTGCATTTAAAAGAAAATTATTAAATTGATTGCTTCTTCTTCTTCTGCATTCTAAGCCAATCATACATCATTTAAAAGGGGACTAAAATTTGTTAATAGGAAAATTTTAAAACTTAATTCACCCCCCTCTTAAGTTATTGAGACCACTTGTTCAACATACAGGTGTCCAGTGACGAGGCAAGTGCGTGATGTTCGGAGGCATGTTGGCGAAGTGCTCCTCTATGCATTGTGGCTTAGTTTGCTGGTGCCCATTGGAACTACCATGAGTCGAGGACGTGGGGATCTCACGAGCCGAGTATGTGCCAAGTTCTTCGGTGGTAAGAGGGCCAAGAGAGTTAATTGTAGCAGGTTTCCCCCCATTGCCATCCCTAGGTACGAGTGGGTTTCCATGAAAGTTAACTTGTACCCAACTTGGTTTCAAACCCATGAGTCTATAAAGGAGTTGAAAAGGAAGGTCGACATGATGACCTCAGACGATACCAAGTTGTTCATCGTCGAGCCCTGTAGCATAGAGGAGCGCGTGTCTATGTGGGCATCAAAGGGTGAGGCTGATTTTGTGTATATGTATGAAGATTTATTTAAGGAGTTGAATGTTTAATTTCCCTTTTCGGATTTTGAATGCGAGATGTTGAGTTTGGTGAATGTTTCTCCCATGCAGTTTCATTCAAACAATTGAGCCTTTTTGCATGCCTTTCAAATTGTTTGCAAGAGTTTGAAAATCGAGCCCACTGTTAATAAGTTTATGTACTTCTACCAGTTCAAGATGGGTGTTAAGGTCAGTTGGGCTTCCTTGAATGCATTCAAATTGGAAAAACTATTCCAGTTGTATGCCCAATCTTGGAAAAAGTTCAAGTCGGGCTTTTTTCGAGTTCGTCTGAACCCTGATTGCGGGGATTCCAGAGAGTTGTTTTTTAAGGAGGATGAGAAAACTCCTAAGTTTCCTTTTATTGGCAACACTTTCCTTTTAAATTCAAATCCCGTCTTCACCAACTGTTGTCGACCCAAGAAGTGAAAGACATTGAGATTATAAGGTAATGGCCATGCGAGATGTTGTGTAAATTCGTTATGGCTATTCCGAATGGGTGTTTTCCTGATTGTGTTCTAAGTCATGAGTACTGTTATGCTAGCATCTCTTTTTATAAATTTGGGGAAGTATTGACTTCTTTGCAGAAGTTATGAAGGGATACGATTACAAGAACCTGAAGAGTTTGAGTGTTGATGACCAAACTCAAGTCAAGAAAACAAAAAAGAGGAAGCGAGTGAAGGACTCATCTAAGCCTGAGAAGAAAGTGAAGTCTATGGAAGGGTAGAGTGAGGTCGACAGTGTCAAGGTTGAGATCATTAATCTTGATGGACTTGAGGTAGCGAGCGGGGGAGCGGAATTGGGCAACACGATTGAGTGGCCCGTTGAGGTGTTAGAGAAAGACAAAGTTGTGGAGAAAGAGAAAGAGGCGGAGGTTGTTCAAAAGTCATCTGTGACTGAAAAGGTGGCAGAGGTTGCCCAGAAGTCAACTATAGCTCACCCAGGCGAATTTCTTTGCACCTCTTGGTTCTTATCTATAAATAGTCATGTCTTTGAAGCTGAAAAATGATCCAGTAGAAGAGAAAAATGTGAGAAGTTGAGAAAGAAGAAGAAGAAAGTAGAAAGTGTAGCCCAGAAGCTACAAAGTTGTGGCCGTGGATCGCATCCTTCGTCATTTCTCTTGTTAGTCTTGTGCTCTACGTAATGATCGGTTAGTTTTTCTTAAGGATTGAATGTAATATTTGTACCCTTATGTATCCCTTTTGATATTATATATGTATGAATCTTTTCTACTCATTAATCACGATTTCATTCTACTCGTAATGCTTGATTCTATTTGATCGCTAGTTTCATGAAATTGGATTTAAAATTTGATTGGGAAGTACTCTTAGAATTTGAATTGAATGAAGTTACTCTTTACGTTACGTTGCTAGGAATACAGCATAATGTTTTGATTGCAAAAAGCACGAGAATATGATTGTAATTCTGGGGTATTTACTTCATATGCGAGGGATCGATATTTAGTAAATATTCTTAGGTCCCAAGTGCGAGGGATCGACTTGGGGTAACTTGATATGTGCATTAGTAATGTTAGAAAATGATTCATATATGTTAATCTTATTAGGATACTAACGATATGAACGATGAAATTTAATCCTACGTTTTCTTGAAATAATTAACTTCGTTTTTATTATTTCTGTAAGTTTACGTATTTTTTATGCACTAAATTTCGTTAGTTCCGTTATTTCCATATATTCCACTATTTCCGTAAAATATGTTATTTATGCTATTCTTTTACTTTAAGTTATCTTTAGTTAGTTAAACCAAACCAATGACATTCGATGAAATTTGTACATGACTATGGAACTGATAACCTTTATCCGAATGAATTAAGTAACTTAAGTTTCTATGGAGATGAACTCTTTTTATAAATATGTAACCTACAATGACAATTGGTACGCTTGTCAAAAGTCTAACAGGCATGCTAGCGGCGCTCCATGCGAAGAGATCGACATTCTGCATTAGCACGTGCTCGATCTATTTCTGAAGGTGCTCCATCAAGTCTTTCCCCCATCTTGGTGCGTTGATGTGGCTCATTGCCAAGTTAGAAACAGTGCAACTCCTCAATCGGTGTTGGCCCAGCTCATTGTTATGCCTTCTATGTGGTTGACATCTATTGTGTCAGTGTGATTAGTGAGTATGTAAGACTTGATGAGTAGACTTTTGGCGTAGCACTCTCAGGCTTCCACTTGGCCTGGTTTTACCGTCACTATGTCACCACGTTGGTTGGGGAACTTTATTGGTAGATGGGGCATTGAGATGATCGTGCCTAGAGCATTCAACGTTGTTCTCCCGATCAGGATATTGTAGGTGTCAACGTCGATGAGGACATACTGGGCGAGTTATGTTCTTGACAATTCTCCTCATCTGAAGGTGGTCGCTAGCTCTACTGCATTGTGGGTGTGAACTTGCCCCTCTACAAAACTGATCAAGGGTTCGAGACAATGTTTTATAAGTTTTGGTGAGACATCTAACCTCTGAAAGTGGACCAAAAAAGTATGTCCACCGAGTTGCCTCCATTTATTAAGACTTTTCTGACATCCCAATTGGCGATGCCAACTGTGATAACCATCGGATCATTTTGCTCGGGATCGAACCTTGCAAAGTCGACGCCTGTGCACATTATTAGTGGGATTGATCTCCTCGAGCTTGCTGCAGAAACATGGTTCACACTTTTGATGGTGTGCAAGTGCCTCTTCTAGGCTGACTTGGTGGTACCTTCACCGACAAAGCCACTCGTGATGGTGTTGATAACCCCGCATCTTCCTCCTTCGTTGGTTGCTGAGGTGCCGACTTGATCTGGCTTTGCTTCTACCTGGTCCGATCTATCAACATGGGGTTGTTGTCCTCAGCCACTGTCGCAGCCACTGTAGCCGCCTCTGTTATTGTTAGGGGTGTATATGTAGTTGCCAAGGGTACCCTGTTGTATCAACTTCTTTATCTTGTCCTTCAGGGCCACACACTCCTTTATAGTATGGATAAGATCTTCGCATTGAGTGCTTCCTCCAGCAAGCTTACTCTACAAACATTTAACGACATGCAGTGTTGGTACTTTGGCTGTCAGCTAGACTCTTTGAAGGATTTTTCCTAGACGGGCTTTATTTTGTCCTTGTTGTGGTTGTCTTTTTTCTTCTCTATCATGCGCCCTTGGTTGCAGAAGCCGGATAACTCCTCTATTTGTATGTATCTCATTGCCCATGCTCGAAGTTCATCAAGATCTTTGGGTTGTTTTCGACAAAGGTTTGTCGGCGAATGGCCCTAGCTTGAGTGTCATGATCATAGAGTGTAGCGTGACACCAGGATCGAGGTCCCAAATTTTGATAGAGATGGCAACATATCTTTCCATTAAGGACTATAGGGACTCATCATTAGCTTGGCGAAGGTTAACCAAAACAATGAATGTCATGTGGTAAGGGCGGCTGATTGCATACTGTGCCCCGAAGCGTTGGGCCAAGGTTACGAAAGTGTCAATGGATCATGGGGGAAGGCGTTTGTAGCATGTCAGCACCAACCTTTAAGGGAGGTGGGAAAGACCTTGCACATCACTGTGTCGTCATTAAAGTGCAAGTTGACTTGCATGGTGAATGTATGCAGGTGCTGATTCGAATCTGAGGTACCATCGTATCGTTCAATGTTTAGAATTTTCCAGGTGGTGGGTAGGGGGGTATCCATGATGCCATCCATGAAGGGGTGCCAATGAACGACGTCATGGTGGATGTCGACTGATCTGAGTCGAGAATGGATTGGAGGGTGCTCGTGGTGATTATAGGAGGATAGTTGGGTGTGACTTTCTTGGGTATGTGTCTCGGCATGGGTGGGTGGTGGGGACGGGGAGCAAGGTGGATATGGTGGTGGTGGAGGTGGCAAAGCTAGGTGCTGGATTGCAAGCCAGGCTTTGAGGTTCGCATTTTCCTCCCTTAATTGTCGCATGTCCGCCTCATGTTGTTGCTTCGAAGCCTTCAAATCGGCCTCCGGTTTCTTTTGTAACTATTCCATCTTCTCTTGAATTTCTTGTATGGCTGATGTCTCAACTTGTGTGGAGCACACAGACATACTAGGATCGTCTCTTCTTATTGCCACCATTTTGTGGCCATAGGAAAATTTTTCCTCGGCCCCACGATGGGCCCTAAATGTTCCTACTAAGTTGAAATTAGGTCTGACCGAGTTGTTTGGTCTTCTCTTTCACAATGGAATCTCTGATATTTGATGTTGAAGCAGGGAAAGTACCTGCAAAAGGGACTTGAGCAAGTCAGTAATGCTCTGAGGTGTTTAATGTCTATATCTAAGATGAGAAAAACATACCTAGGGATCTCCCCTCTGGGTCTATATATAGATGTCTGATGTCAAGGCAGTTGCATGATATTTAGAGCCATGTTGGCGAATTTCTCCTCTATGCATCATGGCCAAGTTTGTTGGTGCCCGTTAGAAATGCTAGGAGCCGAGCACGTGGGGATCTCATGAGCCAAGTATGTGCTAAGTTCTTTGGGTTGTATTGTACAAAACTAATATTTAGATTATTGTATCGGCTATAAGCAGTAGCAAGATGGACTACTCTGAGTTCGGGGTCATTATCTCAAAGTGTCGAATTCTTACTAGTTTAACAAATTTTAGTGTTTTTTTAACAACGACAACATAGCTCAGTCAGAGAGGCAAAATTTTATATTGGTCCCATTTATTTTGATGAGTTACCTAATTGTATTGCTAAGCATGGCAGTTTGGAAATAAGATAAGTGACGTTTACTAAAAGAAAAGAAAAAAGAACCGAAGGTAATACAAAGGAAAGAAACGAAGAATAAAGAAATATAAAGATGAAACTTAAAAGAAACATAAAGCACAAAAGGATATGTCTTATCCATAAATAGAAAAGAAGAAGAAGAAGAAAATGAAGTAATGGCTTTGTATTAATAAAAAAATAAATTCAAATTTTTTTGACTAAAAAATAAATTCATTAAAAAATGTAAATAATTATTACATGCATACTTTTATATTTGTTATGTAAAATTTGTCTAAGTTATGAAACTTATATATATGGTGTCGATGAACATGTTTCGAGAAAGATAGAAGAGTGTATTCAAAAGTGATTAATATTTGAAACAAGATTCAAGAATTACAATGCACCATCAAAGTAATTCATTTTGATAGAGATTCATGTTTTGACAACTTTATCAAAGCACGTGTTGAACTTAAAGGCGCTCAGGAGCAAGGTTATTTCGAATTTTCAAAGTATCAGTTGAAGCGGTTACAAAGAAGTTACACGAAGACATTAGGTAGTATTAGATTTGTGTATTTAGGAATATTGTTGTACACTTTTCGAAATCATAGAATTCGACTATTGGAATTAGAAGTCTATAAATAAGATTTTTGACGGCCAATTATCGGTGGATTGAATTGTATCACTTAAATCCTTAAACACCGACAACACCTCACATCAAAATTGGCTATTGGTTCAGAAGGTCATCATGTATGTATTCATTTTCACCTTTTATGAATTCACGTCTCTTTACTTTATTGTATCTTTCTGAACCCTTTATTTTTTCAATCTCCATATCTTCTCAAAACTTTTACTTTTTCAATCTCTATTTCTGGTTACTATTGAAATTACTACTGAAGTATAATAATTATCAAAATTAACTTTTTAATTGAAAACACTCATAAAATCTACTTACAAATTATCTTACAAATCGTTATATAGTAATACTATGAATATCTTTATCAGAATTACTATTATTATATGTATTTAGTATTAGACAATTCTACGATAAGTTGAAAACTACGAACTTGCTTGTTTGATTAAAAAGAATTTACAATCAAGAATGATTTCTATGTCTCATCTTTAAACATTTATTTGTTAATAGAATCATTTAGTGAAAAGTACTTAGTTTGTTATAAAAATATATTTCGTTCCAGGAGTAAGTGTAATTTTCACAATTAACAAATTGACACACCCAGTGGGACAAGTTTGTAAAAAAAAAAAAATCGATCTTAAGAAAAAATCCTAATGAGAACTGTTTGGTTTTAAGAAGTGGTAGAATGACAACAAATAGTCAAAGAAACCGTAGTAATAAGAACAACAATAATAATAATATTGTAAACACTTCTACTAATAATAGTGGCAGTAGTGAGAAAAATCAAACAAATCCATCTTTCGGGGTAAGTAATGAAATGGTTATGGGTGTTAGTCATGCAAACAACAACCCCATAAATATAAGTGGCAAAGACATGATGTGTTCATGAGTCCCAACAACTACCGCTGAAACTTCTTTGCAACAAAATAATGTAGTGTCAACTACAAACACACCCACCATTTTCTACTACAAGACCATGGAGTATGCCACCATTGTCTAACGAAATGAATATCCCACAATTGAGTCTACCAATACCTCAAAGTCAAAATACAATACCACCTATTGTAGTTAGTAGGTGAACCAATAGGCTTCTAGAACTTGGGGGCAATAACCATTCTAATGATGTTGATCAGTTAAGAAATATGAGAGTTCCTATCGAAGATAGGATAACAGAAGATAACAACATGGTCTCCACAGGTGTTTCTAATGAAACACTAGTAGTTTTTAGACAACAAATAGGCCATAATAATCATGAGATGGTTAATACTTTGACAAATCACATGGCCTCAATTTTAAATCCTTTGTTGAGAACTACTAATTAAAGTTATCAACAAATGAATGGTATCCTAACTCGAATAGGAGATGCTTTGTCCATTCCTAGAAACCAACCCGTGGATAGACATATAATTCAGGAAACACCAATGCAAGAAAGAGCTAATAATAATAATAATAATAATCTTGAAAATGAAGTTAATGTCCCAACACGGTTAGTGGATGATAGAGAACAACCAAACCCTATTTTGGTGACTTGAAACTAGAATGCAGATGAAGTTTTGGTTAACAAGCAGCAAAATCCAATACTTCAAGGATAAAATGGCCCAGATATTTAGGCCTTGAATCAAATCAAAATCCTCAAGTTAATCAAATGATTAAACAGGCCTTGAATAGACATGGTTCCAAAACAGGAAATGAACATCAAAATCCTCAAATTAATCAAATGATTGAACCACCTTATTTTTGTTTTTGCCTTCCCTGATAATATTTTACAATCCGAGTTGCCAAGGGGTTATAAGGTACCCAAATTTTTAAAATTTGGGCATGAGTTAGAAGAGTCTACTATAGAACATGTAGCTCATTTTCAAATAGAATGTGGTGATTTAGCCATTGATGAATTTTTTAAAATAAAATATTTTCCTAGTTCTTTAACAAAAAATACTTTTATTTGGTTCACCACATCACCACCAAATTCAATATATACTTAGGCACCCTTTGGAAGGGTGTTCCATGAATATTTATTTATAGGAGAGACTAAGGTTAGTCTCATAGATTTGTCAATTACTAAACATTTCAATAGTGAACCAATTGAAGATTATTTAAATAGATTTCAACAAATGAAATATCGATGTTATACTTAAATTTTGAACATGAATTAGTTAGAATGGCTATTGCAGGTTTAGATTTTTCAATTCGAAAGAAATTGGCAAATCAACAAGTTAGAGATATGACACAACTAGCAGATAGAATAAGAAGAACCAATCAAATAAATTATGATAAAGAAAGGAACAAAAGATATGATAAAAGTAGAAGGGAGAAAATAACATATGTAGAAGAATATAGAGATAATGATAATTTTATAAATTATCAACATTTAGATGTTAATCAAGAAGAAGATGAAATATGCGTGACAAAATTGCAGCCTGGACCTCCTTATACTTGTTAAATGTTAAAATTGGAGGGAAAACAAAAGTTTCCTAATGCAAAATATAGTCTTGATGTTATTAAGACAAATAAAATATTTGATAATTGAAAGATAAAATATTTATATTTGCACCACATGGGAGATTTGAGAAATATTTTTTTTACATTAAATCACTTAAAAATTTAAAAACATAAATGTTGTGATAAATGTATTTATGGTAATTCAACTTTTTTCATCCATTTGATATGGGTTGATATAATTTTTATTCTTTTTAAAAAAAATTATTTGATAATTGAACTATGTAAATTAAAACTGTCACAAATTGTGAAAGATGAACACAATAAATTAGGAGAGACTAAGAATGTGTATTGGATTAGGATTTTAAAAGACTATTTTGACATATAAAATCTTATGAATTTTAAAAGACTTTGTAAGAATGTAATGAGTTTTAAGACTATTTTTTTAAAGACTTTTATGATTAAGACTTTGTAGTTCATATTTTAATGGATTTACAAAATATGAATTCATAATATTTAAAAGAACATTATAAATTTTTAAGATTTTAAAGGACTTCGTGAATTTTTAAAAAACATTCAAAATCATTGATAAAAACCACCTAACACTTTAAATAAAATAGATCTTATACAGAGAACCCTAAACATGTTACATAACAAATCAATTTCCCTTAGCATATTTGTAAGTACAATAGGTTCATTCCTCTTCAATCATCAATCATGTTAATTGTATAAAAACTACATGTCACAATGTTTGTTAGTAGTATGGATCCTTGTAGTCATTCCCACAATAAAAATCCCACCAAACAAAAATCATGTTCAACAATTGTTTCAAACCTCATTTATATATTTATCCACTTATACATGAGTCAACTTTTCACGTTCATTAAAACTATATATATTTCTTATGTTTATATATATATATATATATATATATATATATATATATATATATATATATATATATATATATTTATGTTCATTTATATGTATAAGAACATAGTCAAGATGCTTCCCAAACTCAAGAATTGGAAAATTATGTTACAGGGTGTGTTGACCATTGGTCGAAAGCGAAAAAAAATTATGAATGTCTACCGCTTTCAATAAAGAGAGAGGGGATTTGTGTGTTAGAAAAAGAAAAATATGTCAACTTGCAGGAAAAGAAAGAAAGAAAGTCATATGAAATCTTAAAGGTTTGAGTGAAATTGTTTAATGTGTATTTCTCATAAAAAGTCTCATGAAATTCATTAAAATCTATTCTAAGAAAAAATCTATCGAAATTTGTATACTTTTGAATTCCAAGAGACTTTTTTAAGTTGTAAAAATTTTAATTGAATACTAATGGACTTTATTGAATTTCTTAAAAAAATCCTAATAGTCTGAATACTACAAAACTTATTTCTATTATTTGAAAATCTTGATCAAATACCTCAAAACTTTTTTTAAAAAAAATATTTTAAAATCCTTTGAAATCCCAATTGAATACACCCCCTAAAAGTAATTTTTCAAAAATTTGAGGAATTACTAAAAATATTTTTTCAATGACCAAAAAAATAATTACTCAAATTTAATGGACTATAAACATATTTAAACCTAAAAGAATATAAATAAACAAATGTTCTCAATTACTTTCAGTTATCCCAGTGCGCTATTGTCCCTTTTTGAAACAAAAAATTATTTTTTATTCTTAATAAATAAAAAACAATTTATGTTTCAAAAAAATTAAAGATAAAAACAAATAGACCTCCTTACAGACTTAATTATTTTTTTCTCTTTACTTTCTCAAACACACTCTAAAGACATCGGAATCAATTATTGTTTCATCTCCCCCCTAATCTCACTAAAAAGTGCAAGAAAATTGCTCACGAAGCGACGAAAAATTACAATTTTTTGGAATGTTTAGCCGTAAAAAATTGTTTAATTCATTTTAAGAAGATTTAACCGCCACAAATTATTTAATTTAATTATAATAAAATTACATGTGTAAGTTAACTAGCCATGTCAAATTACTGTCTAATGGAATTACCATTGAAGACCAACAAAAATATATTTTATTTTTACAAAGACCAAATAATATGACATGGCTTAAGTAATTAAGTCTGTTAACTTTTCAAATAATTATCTTAAGTAATTCAAATGATGATTTGTGATTAGATGACAAAGTAAAATTATTTTAATTGTCAATGCATAGACATTAAACATTTAAACTCAAGTAAATATTGATATTGTCACGGAGTACATGTCAAATACTACCTATTTCTAGATATAAGAAATGAAAGAGAATAGTTTCTTGGTCTTAATTATTAAAAATATATGATTACTTTATTGTCAAAATTCTTTTTTGTCCCTAACTAACGGGGAGATCTATTAATGATTACATTCATTTTCTCATAATGGGTGATTTATCAAGGTATCATCAAAACAAGAACACTCAATGGTTAAAAATTATCTTTTGAAAATAATTAGTCTTAAATAATTTAATATCATGGATAGTCTTACAATGAAACTAAATTTTATGAAAAATTAATTAATTAAAATATTTTTATTGATGTTTACAAATAAGATAATTATTTCTTAAATATTAATTTGAAGGTAGAAAAAAAGAAAAGAAACGATGAATAAAGAAATAGAAAGATGAAACTTAAAGCACAAAAGGATGTCTTATCCATAAATAGAAAAAAATGAAGTAATACTTTTGTATTAATAAAAAAATCAACATTAAAATTTAAGTAATTATTACATGCATAAATAATAAAAATATTTAAATATTTATTGTAACTTGTTGATTTTGAATAATAATTATCTTAAAATTATACAATTGATGGTTTCTAATTAATTAACATTGAAATAATTTTACAATGGCGGTACATGCATATTAAACAAAAAAAAATTAAACCTTTTTATTTTATTATTTGTTTGTTAGTCATATTTTTTTTAAGTTATGTTAAAAAATTATTTAATTCTAAGAAATTATAAAAATGAAAAAAATATCCTTATCAATTTCATAGTAATTAGGGGAAAAGTTTTTTTATTAAGTTAAAAAAAAAGCATTTCACTGAAATAAACAGTAGAAATTCAATAATTCCATCAGATTTTTCTGTTTCTAATCCTCTAGCGAAACAATGAGTCAGCGTCGGTAACATCTTGAATTTTCTAAACCTTGTATATTTATCGACTTAAAAAAACAAAAACAATGTAAGAATTACATCCCGGACAGATTTCCAAGCAATTATAAACAAATGTCGCATCTCTTTTAGTTCCATTTGAAATTCAAGGGTGAATTTTACAAGGAGAAAACTAAATCATGTAATTCATAAGTTAACAACAACTTCAAGACTTCATGCTCTGCAGTCAGCTTTTCAATTATATTCATTATTCAATTATAAATGAAAGCCATAACCTTCTGTTTCTTAAAAAAAAAAAAAAAAAACAGTTTTTTTGTAACTGCCTTATTTTGATATCAGTAGTTCTTATATAGCTAACCTTACCTAGCGGTATTAGCAATTTTTCTAAATAAATCTAAGTAATAATTAAATTATCCAAAATATTACACTGCTATTTAGTTGCGATGCGATGTTGCATAGTTAAATATAGCACACACAAGTGTTAGCAATATTCTTCGTTTAATATTAGAATTTAGCCGTAAAAAATATATTTTGTTTAATTTGTGTGACATGCATATCCTATTATAAACAAAAGTCAAAGGTTAAATCTTGTAACCATACAAACACTAAAAACATCATGTAGAAGTATTTTTTCAAGAGAAATTACTGCTCATAAATCAACTATATCTATTGCTAGCCATTGCTTGGTTGGCTTAACTGCAAAAATTCATGTTCACAGCCAAGTATTATTTGGAGTGGTTTTTTTATCTGTAAGAATTGAATACAGTGTGAGGGAGTTTATAACACTCACACATCCTGTTTAACCAACTGAACTAGACCCACTTGATGTATTATTTGGAGTATGATTTTATTATGTCAAATTAGTTACATGTTCAATAGTATTATCGAATAAAAAAGATACCTGTGACACATTACATACATTGAGCATACACCAACCAGAAATTGAAGAGGTTAGATACTACATTTCATGCATACAACTTCTGAAGATCGTCTTTGAATTTGGCTTTCAGCTGCTCTCTCTTTATCTTGAGAGCTGCAGTGACCAATCCAGATTCAGGAGTCCATGGATCCGGCAGCAACTTAATCTTTGCAGGAATTTCAGTTTTCTCCAGCTTTGCAGATTTTGCAACCTGAAATGAATGAAATAAAGGAAATGAGCCATTAACCACGCAGCACATACAATGGTTATCAACTTATAACTATGTCGTAATGTCATAACTAGAACTCGCTATTATACAGTTTTTTGGTGAATCTAAAAAATCATTTCTATGAAGTTTATTATCCTTCAAGCAAAAAGGATGCCTTGTCACAGCTGAGATACTTCCTTCACATACTAGTCAATGTGGGACTTAGGTCGATATTATCCAAGTCCCAATCATAGCACCGCCCTTGATAGGTGACAACCTCCCCACAGTTGACACTCTACAACGCTTCACTTAGCCTTTCTTCTGGTCAGCCCTTCCATAAGTAACCCTTTCTAAAACAATGACAACCAACTCTGATATCAATTAATAAGCACCCAAGCAAGCACTTGGGAAACTCTCCCTTAAAAGCTAACTGTCAAGGAGGGAGAACCAAAGCCACTCAAGTACCCCACAGAGAATTCCATACTACTTGATGTAACACTTAGGCAGGCACCACCCTATATAATACCCAAATCTCTATCAAAAGAGGAAATTTTCACCCTATATTAAGAGTGCCATTGTTCGCAACAGGTGTTACCAGATCACAATTGTTTTATGTATATTCTGATAATTGATAAAGCATAAATGGACAATCCAAATATTATATTCTGGATATGTGCCAGCAAACAAGTAACCCATAACCATTCACATATTAGCTAATTGTTAGGAATCGGGTATTTTATTAGAAAGATAGGGAAATCTCCCTTGAAAAAAGCTACAAATATTCAGAACTTAACCTCCCCAGCCCAAGGGTCCTAATCCTCTCTCAAATGAGAAGGACGATATACCCTTAATTCTTCCCTATTGCAGCCCAACAAACTAACAGATATTAACAAATAACTACCACTCACACCAACAGATATCAACAACAAACAGATATTTATAGACACCTAACACTAACCTTGGAAATAGACTGCAGAACCTCAGTGACAGTTTCAGGTTTGTTACACAGATCAGGAAAATCTTGGTAATCTATACCAGCTTGTTGGGCCCACTTCTCCAGGGACTGTTGTGAAGCAACAACTAGAGCCACACAGTAATTGTGAAAGGGGTCTGCATAAACCATTATATTGTCCACATAATCACATGATGATAGTGCTGCCTCAACCTGCAAGTAAGTCATAATTAAAACACTACGTAAGGCCCAGAAAAAGTTACTGTGGATCTGGTGTAAGTACTTTATCCAGACTCCAAAACGAACAAGGTATGGTTTGAGTTACCTTTCCGAGAGAGATATATTCTCCATGTTGAAGTTTGACAATATCTTTCTTCCTATCTATGATTTCAAGACATCCATCAGGGTGGAATTGCCCAATATCACCAGTATAAAACCAGCGCATACCTTTCTCATCAACCTGTACTAAGTTAAAAAACAAAAAAAAAATGTAACGAGTGGCTTAGTAATATGCAAAAACAGATTTAAGAGCAGTTAAAGGAAATTAAAAAGGAAAAATGTCATGCATACAACTGTAACTTGGGAAATTACCTTGAACACTTCGTTAGTTTTTTCTTGATTCTTAAAGTAACCAGCTGTCACACTAAATCCTCCAACTACAATCTCTCCCCTTGGCATTGGTTTATCTGATGTCAGATACCCTCCTTCTTCCCAAGAAACAAGCTATACAACCAAATTAACAAAGAAATCAGGTTCCCACCATATGAGCCTTCTAAGTATCACCAACTGCAAGTTCTAATACAGATTAAGAGACACGAATTTGTTATTTCACAGAAGTTGTTATCTTCTTACTATCTTTGATGTCAAATAAGTTTTATTACGCACAAGCTTGAAACTCTAATAATTAATGACCATTACCATAATTCAATGCAATATCTATGAATAAGTAGTGGTTGGAAGCTCACTGCACTGTTTTTCGGTTAATGGGACATATGACATACCTTAATGTAGCAACAAGGAAGAGGTGGACCAACACGTCCCACACTGTAGTCATCCCACTCTGAGAAGGCAGCCCCAGCAAATGTTTCAGTCAAGCCATATCCTTGCCCAATAGGAGCCCTATCAACAAGTAAATATAGAGAACTTCAACACTAAATGGATAATAAAAGGTGTAAATCAAATTTATCAACTCCGGGACAGTGAAACTCTTCCTGTATTTCTGTGAATCAATAAAGTCCCTATCAAATTATCATCAGTGTTCTATCATAGTCATAATTAAATAAGAAAATAAATCAGGAAATATAATGAAATATGGTAAACCCTATTAAAAATCATCTAAGATACTCTAAAGTATTATAAGATATAATAATGATATTATGAGGCATTTATAGATAACACTCTTACACTCCCCCTCAAATTAGTTCCTCAAATCTATCCACAAATTGGTTCCTCAAAGATTTAAAATGTCACCATATAGACTTTTATGGAGGATTAAATTAGTGATCAAAAGAATCTTTGAAGATTAGTTTGGAAAAATTAAATCTTCAAGGAATTTAGTGAAAAAATCATTGGAGGACAAAGGTAGTGAGAAAAGAATCTGAGGAACTAATTTGGTAATTTAAACTTTTCGAAGGGATGATGTTGCGACACATGTAACTTTGGTGAATAATTCTCTGATACCATGTAATGAGTTAACTATCCCAGTAGCTTAAGCTTCTAGGTGAAAGAACAGGACTAATTAGTTTGGTTTCTATGGTCAAAGAGCATAGAACCGAAAACTTGACTGTATTTCTTTTTTCCCCTCTTTAGGAGAACTTAGTTCTTAATAACTTTTCTCCATGATGATGTTCATTTTATAACATTGTGCAAGTAGACACAACAAATAGACATACTTACATATGCTATTAGATACAAATTCACATAATATGCAAACTATACATAGCTTTATTCCCCTAGATACATAATGCCAACACAGAATAGAGGCGTGTGAACACACACACACACACACACATATTCAAATTCCAGTTAGTTCCAACCAAGTATTATGTAGTACAAAGATGGGAATCATTACCCCATGCAGATATTGATGAAGTGTTGCGAATCTCCAGATAAAGGAGCTCCCCCACAAAGCATAAACCGGAGCTGGCCTCCAAGTGCACTACGAATTTGTTTAAAGACAATGGTATCCCACATCAACTTTTCCAATCCCCAAGCTCCTAGCCAGCTTCCTTTTACAGCAGCCAGTCGGCGCTTGTATGCAAAATGGAAAAGATTCTTCACAAGGCCCCCTTTTTGCTCAACCTACATAGAGTATAGAAAATGGTAAGGAGAGAAATAACCATTTAACGAGTAGTTTAATTCAAAGCATTGAATACCAGGGGAAGGTACAAAAGAAAAAAAATTAAAGTTTCTGCAATTTGGGATTGGAAAGCAGCCATCAAAATGGAAAATTCTACCAGATACTTCTATAAAACCAGCATTGCACTAAGGTAGTAAATGCTGAACAGTAAAGTTTCAATAAGAATAAAAACTAAATGTAGAAGAGATGAAAATGTTGACATGAATCAATATACACTACAAGAAAAGACTATCAATGAAAGTATATAGGAAGAATTGTAGTACAAGCACTATCGAGGGAAAGATAACAAAAACTAAACACTAGTTTAAGGTAGTTTGCTCATGTGAGGTCAAGACAAACAGCACCCACAATACAAAAAATTGGATCAAATCGAAAGTCATTCGTTAGGCACCCATGATGCAAATAGGAAAGAGAAGGGAATGATTTAATGACTTGACTGAAAATGAACATAATAAAAAGAGAGATCTCTCCTTCAAAGTTCTCCCCTTTCAAAACCAAGCACTTGCTCGCTTCCCTCAAAATACAAGTCCATGAATGATATCCCTACCCCTTTATTCCTCCTATTTATGTAGTTATCCAACTAATACTCTATAACAGTCTAACTAACTAAATGTTCTAGTTGTTTAAATTACCTACTATGTCTTCCTTTTATTCTTCCAAGCAACTACTCTTCTTGTCCTAACACCACTGAATCAGAAGGCCAGAGGAAGATCAAAGAAAACCTAAAGAAAAACCATTTGGAAAGATTTTACTCTAAATGGAGTAATTGAAAACTTAGTTTTAACTGAGCCAATAGCATTATTTAATTCATGTAGCAGGCCTCATTTAATGGAAAAAGACCATGTTGTTGTTACTCCCCTCTGCCCACACAGACCTCTATTATGAAAACATTTTATATTAAAAAACATAATTAAATTCCAGGTACAAGCCTGACAGATTCATGAGGCTAGCCACTAGCTCATGGGTTTACTGAGGTCCAATTCCATTTCTATCCTTTTTTAGCCTTTTAAGTTGAGAAAAAAGGAAGAGCACACTCATTTGGTGTAGCTAAACCATCAATTCAAATGGTAGGACCCCAAAATTAATATTCAACCCAGATGCACCAAATGAATGAGTTCTTTCTCTTTGCTTAATGTATAAGGCTAAACAAGAGCAGCACTGGCATTTAACCACAAAACATTCATGAGCTAAGGTTGAGGTAACAAACAGTGAAGCACAATGGCATTCTCAAGTTAGTTGTCAATTTTTTTCTTTTTTTTTCAACTTATTTATTTTGTAAATGTAAGGGAATTTTGTGTAGGTTTTCATAACAAAGGAGACATCTGTGCAGCTGACACAAAATAGAAAGGATGGAGATTATGTGACAACATGTGTATGTGAGATAGAGTGCCCATGTGGAGCATTGGTTTGATTCACACCTTTTTTACAACTCCATCTCGAATCCGATCAAGAATAGCTGGTACTGCTGTCAAAAGAGTGGGCTTTAACACAGTAGCATCTCCCTTGGTTCCTTTCTTGACTTTATTAGACGTGTCAGTTAAAGTCAGAGGAGAGCCGTAACCAATTGCACAACCTGCAGCCAGCATAACAGACTGGACAACCACCGTAATTTAGAGATAATATCATCAACATCAGCTGTTTTTGACAATTAGAAGGCTAAGAAGAAATCACCTCTGCTGCCATTTCAAAAACATGAGCAAGGGGCAAGTATGCCAGGTACACATCCTTGCTACCTAGATTTGGAATCACTGTCATAACAGCTGCTGTAGTGGCTACAATGTTGCCGTGAGTAATCATGACACCCTGAATTTACAAAAAAAGTTAGCACTCCATCAAGTGAAAGGTAAACATGTAACTGAGCTGTTGGGGATCTTCTTGGTTCTCAAAATTACTAGACTAGAAAATTTTCATCATATTTACAGAATGACTTAATACGGTTATTGGTTATAATTTACCACCTAATAACATGATGACAATAAAGTCATACCAAGACTCAAGTCAATACTCAACTACTCATATTTATGAACTACATTATTTAATAGGCATCAGGTTGTTGAGACATTCAAAGAAGAAGGATTCTGGAGTCTGGACAAAACATTTTGCAAACATGCAGCAAATCACAGGTATGAATAAGAGATTATAACACAGACACTGAAAGGGACGAGACCTGCAACAAAACTTGTGTTGAGCTGTAAATATTATATATTAAATGCAATTAATTAGGATAAAATTGAGGGATATTAATGAAGAGAAAGTTTAGGAGATGTATTTTGCTTAGGAATGGTTTGTTTCCTTTTTTGGAGGATTGTATCAGTCTTTAAATACCTGTGTTATTCCTCTTCAGGGATGGTATGGACAGCATTTTATTATCACATATTTAGATTTCTCTACAACTTGAAAAAGAAACAAACCTTTGGCAGACCTGTACTGCCACTTGTGTACATGATAACTGCAATAGCATTCTTGGAAGGCAGGCTTGGCTCAACAGGACTTTCTTTCCCAAGTTTCTCAACTTCACTAAAAGATGCAATTGTCCAGCCGCTTGAACTTCCAGAGAAAGCATCTTCTTCGTTATCATCTTCAAAGTAAATAATATTTTGTAAAGATATTAGTCTTGATCTTATTGCATCCAACTTCTTCAACTGCTTGGAGTCACAGATCAGAGTAGATACTTCAGTCTGTTCATATTCCAAAGCTTCAAGTGAGAACATGCCCATCATTTTTAGTTACTACAATCATTAACTATTAACTATTTTCATCCATTCTCTAAAATTATGCAAGAGATAATAATTTCCTACCTCATTTAGTGAGTGGATCAGGGCATCCTCACCTAGAGAAGCATAAATAGTAACGACTGTTACATTCTGCCTGAAGCAGCCCTGAAGTTTAGCAAAAAAAATTCATCAAAATTTCTGAATACAAAATAGTTAAGCCAAAAGGTAATGGAATGACTTGAGGATATAATGCAAATAAAGCAAATTTACCTGAAGGGCAATGAGCCACTCAGCCCGGGTATCAGAGAAAATGGCAACACGGCTATCTTCATTATGGCCCAATTTAAGAAGACCAGATGCAAAATTGGACACGCGAGCAAATACCTCTCCATAGGTTTCCCATTCATAGTCTCCTAAATGAAGTTTCTCAAACTTCCTGCCATCACTAGATGTAACCAACTCCTTTTGTATTAGTTTTCTAGTTCCAAGAAATCGATTGCAGGTATATTTATTACAGGATTGCTCAAATAGATGAGCCATGGTTGGGGCTCCTTTCCAAGGAACTTCAACCAACTCAGTTTTTCTAGCATTACGTACTGCAAAACATTCCTCACCACCAACTTCTACCGGCACACCTCTTATTTTTCCTTTTTTTTTTCCAAAGAACAAAGCTGAAAACAAGACAGGAACAAGAATGCTTATGACTATAGCTGCAAGAGCTCCATACTCTCCATGATCTTTCCAGCCAAATATGTCACTTATATTTAGAATTTTTAACCATGAGGAACTACCCTTTGGATCATCCATCTTTTATGTTTGGTGAGATATAGTGGTCCTTCTTAAGCAAAACACAACCTAGATTACCTGAAAAAGGTGAAAGAAAGCATGGATGCAATTTCTTTATTTATTCATAAATGTAGAAATTCAAGACAAAGGAAGAAACATTTTATAAAGAAAAGAGGGGGAGGGGGATAAGGAACCCCCCTCCTCAGCTATAAAAAAAATAAGAAAACACTATGATGGATTGCAAGGCACTGGACTTGAATCACTGAAAAGTCTATAATACATTATTACTGTCAGCCTATCAATAAAGCTTATTCAAAATCCTAGAAGTCTAGAACTGTCCAGACATTCGAATAGTAAAAATCAAGGACATCATTTGAGGGAGGTGTTGCAACTTGCAAGCATTTATAAAGAAATAAGCTAGTGATGAACAAAAGGAAACACAGTTTGGGTTGACCAAATCTGGAATATTTGGGACATGTTATCTCAGCTGAAGGGGTGTCAGAAGACCCAAGAAAGTAGAAGCACCGTGGTTCTCACCACTCACCAGAATCTAAAAAGTACCTAAAGATATTAACAGCCTGTGGGGATTTTAAGGGCTAAGAGGGTACTATAGAAGGCTCATAAAAGATTATGGAAAGATTGTTAAACCCTTACACCAGCTTCTTAAAAAGGACAGTTTTCAATGGAGAGAAGTGGCGCAAGCTGCATTTGTCCAATTAAAAGCTGCACTGAAATTTTACCCAATCTGGCAGTCCCAAGCTTCTCCAAGTTATTCATAGTAGAGACTGATGCAAAATAAGTCAGTTAATGAAAAGGAGTTTATGGCTGTAGTTTATGCCACGCAGAATGGAGGCATTTTGTGATTCTAACAAACCAGATAAGTCTGAAGTTCCTGACAAAACAGAGACTGGTGATTGAACTACAATTTAAATGGGCCTCAAAGTTAATTGGATATCATTTTGAGATCCAATACAAACATAAGCAAATGCTCTCTCAAGGAAGATGAACTTTGCAGCTATCATCACTGTGAATGTCAAGGGGTTGGTGGATTGGACAGAGGAAGTTCATTCAGATGCTCATTTACAGAAAATCATACAGGATTTGATCCTAATCCACATATCCCAAAATTGATGGCAGAATTTCACAGCGCTCCATTTCAGGACAACTCCAATTTTTTTCAGGACATTCAAGAGGCTATCAAATATAGAGAATTGGGATTTAATGAAGAAAGATATCCAAAATTTTGTTGAAGCCTGTATCTCAAGTCAATGAAACAAATATGGAACTTTGTCACCCACAGGTTTACTACAGTCTACAGCCTCTGCCTATCCCAACCAGAATTTGGTCGGACATATCCATGGATTTCATAGTTGGTTTACTTAAGGCGAAAGGGCTGGGCACTGTTTTGGTGGTGATGGACAGGTTGACGAAATAAACTCATTTCTAAGGACTCAAGCATCCATATACAGCAAAAATGCGGCCAATGTTCTTGTAAAGGAAATTGTAAAACTGCCTGGGATTCCTCCATCCATTGTCTTGGATCAGGATCAAGTTTTTCTCAATCAATTCTGGAGAGAATTGCTTACATTGGCAGGTACTCAGGTACTCAGTTAACGTTTAGCACCACCTACCACCCATGTTAGGAACCAAGAATTGAAATGAGGAAGAAAAGAAAGAGTTTTATTGAATAGGATGAGAAGAACAGAAAATAGGAGAGAAAACTCTCCTTCAAGGGTTTTCCCTTCACAAAGGATTTCTCCTTTCACAAAGAACTATGGCTCAATCTAAAAAATGAACAGATCTCCCTCTCTCCTATCCTTCTTCCCCTATTCATATCTAATAAACCCCTCTAACTAACTAACTAATCAATATCCTAACTGTAGTAACTAACTCCCCTTCCTCATACTCCTAACAACCCAAGATTGCCAAACTGAGGTGGTTAACCGCTACTTGGAGATCTAGTTAAGGTGTTTGACAGGAATGAGGCTTACACAGTGGCCTAATTGGTTTAGCTTGGCTGAGTTCTGGTTTAATACCAGCTATAACTCAGCCCCTAACATTTCACCCTTCCAAGCATTATATGGGAATGGGATAGACCCTCCTCTGTCATTGAAAGGGACTACAATCCCTTCTAAAGTTGAAGACATGAACAAGCTGACACAGGAGAGTGGTTTCAGCTAGCTGAGTTGAGAAGTAATCTGCTCAAGGCGCAGGATCAGATGAAGCCACAAGCCAGAAAAACATAGATGTGTGGAACTTCAAGAATGGGATGGGTCTACATCAAGGTGTGACCATTTAGACCGAGATCATTTGCTAAGCGACCAAAAGTTCCAGATACAATGGAATGGAATGGACAGTGCAGGTGGTGGATAAAATAGGAACTATTGCATATAAACTGGAGCTTCCTGAGCATAGCAATATCCATCCAGTCATTCATATTTTGTTGCTGAAGAAGGTCAAAGGCTCCCAAAGGGATTCACAGCCACTTCCCCCTGTGCTCAATTACAGGTACAACCTGAACAAGTACTAGTGACAAAGGAAAGCTCATCAAATGGTTTCAGCTACCTGAGTGTGACAATAGTTGGGGAGTGAACAGCTTCTTCTTCTTTACAGGAGACCTTTCCTTAATCCTTATTTCCACCTTGAGGACACCATGGCACCTTTGGAGGGGAATATTGTTTTAGACCTATAGAAAAGGTCTAAAAGAGAAGAATTAGAAGGAATATTAAAGAAGGGGAGGACAGGACATGTCACAGAATAATAGTACAATGGCCATTCGTATAGTTAATTGAGATTTTGTTAGGGGGTTATAAATAAGGAAGGAAAAGTCAGTTGTAGAAGTGGGAAAGTTCAGACTGGGAGAAACTAGGACTCTTGACCACATCCTTGGCCATTCATTCTTTTTTATACTCTCTCTACCCTAATTCAGTCTTCCACATTGAAGCAAGATTGATACGGGGAGATCTTGAACAATAAAGAATTCTTTTTCTTTCTTCATATTTCTCTTATCCAATTCTATTAGAATCACAGAAAAATCTACAATACATTAGCACTGCCTGCCTATCAATAAAGCTTATTGAAGTTCCTAAAACTGTCCAGAGATTCAAATAAAATCAGGAAAACCTAATGCAAAATATGTTATACCACATAGGCAGCACACTTTTGTTGATTTATCATTTAAGAATGAATTCAACATCATATCTTTGAATAACCTTTTAATTGATTTTCTATCATCCATGAGCATAAAACTGAATAGTTTATCTTCCCACCCCCAAGGAGAATTCATGTTTTAATTACTTTACTTTTCACCATGATGATGTTCATTCTATAATCTTATATAAGTAAAATAAAATTACTTTATAATCTCACCTTCCTGGTCTTTACTAAAAATTAAATACAATAAAATTTACCAAAAAAAATGTAACTGCAATTACTTCATCAATAAACAAAAAGGAATTTCAATTAGAAATACGAAATTAACCAAAATTTTGAGATTACAAAAAATTAGAATAAAAAACAAGTGGTATACAATTGTCAACTAATCACTCTTACAAAGTTTACAGTACCAACTACCAACTACCAACTGCCAGACTAGTTTTTTTTTTTTTTTTTTTTAAAAAAGCATGCGGATAAATTGAAGTCATAAATAGAATATAGACTTGATTTATTACAGAAAATAATAAAAAATCGACCAAGTATAAAACACTCTGATTGGGACCAACTCAATCAAAAACAAGAAGCAGAAGGGGACATAGCCTCTCGCAGTAATGATTAAAAAAATGATCAAAAACCCAGAAGAAGAAGAAGAAGAAGAAGCCCAGAAAATCAACGATTATACCAACACACATAGAACAACCAGCAACATCAACCCCACAAGAAATTCAAGGCAAAGAAAGCATCACCACCTTCCCAACAAATCAATTTCATAAGTAAATAATTACACCACAAACCAGAACTCAAAAATTGAAAGGGAAAAAAAAAGATGCAGATGGAACAATTACAATACCTATGTGGGTACGATAAAATGCCAATGACCGTGTGTTTGTGTAATTGTGTTTGTGTGTTTGTGTGTCTCTATTTTAGTAAAGTCATTTATTTTAGGGTAAGCAGTGGTCAGCAACACAGCACAGCACAGCACAGCACCGACCAGTATTGCATACTATTGTTCGCATCAAAATATACGCTGTACGAAGCCGCACGACAACTGTAGCGTGACCAAGTTACGATAAAGTATAAAATTAATAATTTTAGTTTCGTAAAAAGCAAACAAGTACAAGTGTACGCTTCTACGTTTATCAGTTTATTTTATTTTATCCCTCAAAATAAGGTGGCTTCGTATTTATGACTTCAAGTTATCCTATGATAAAGATTGTTCAAGAAAGAAGAAAGTCTGATAGCAAACGTCGTGTTATAACATAGGGAAAAAAAAGAGTGCGTAGCGGAATTAAAACTTAGTTCCCAAAACAGGTAAAAAAAAAATACGACAGATTAATTCTTTCAAGAACCAAAATGAATAAAATATAATAGATTAATTCTTTCAGGAACCTTAATATTTATCCTAAAATATTAGTGTTCAGTGGGTAGTGGAAATAGACTTTCGATACGGTAGAGTGAGTCTCGCTTCAGTCACATTAGATTGAGAGATAAAAAAGAGCAAGGGAGAGAGAATCTTGGGATCTCCCTTAAACCAGATGTGGTTTAGATCTAGAATGGAGTTGAAGTCCGTTCAATCCTTCAAGTGAAGGACTTATAGAGGTAATCTGGTGGGAGATTTCGTTAGGGATACATGATTATGCGTAATGAGCCTTCATTCTTGACGACAAGGTAAAGATGTCGAAGGTGTTGTCAGGTGTATGTTTATATCAAGAATTAATTAGGTAGGTGAATGTTTATTTTTTGAATTAATTTAATAATTAGCATCAATTTTATTTACTTTTCTTTTTGTATTTATTATGTAATTGGCAATCTTGCCTATATATGTAAATCTTTTATTCATGAATAACATACAAGAATTATTCTTCCTCTCCTATTATTTTTTTTCCCAGCAGTCCCTAAAATCACATGGTATCAGAGCTTCGGCTCTGATCCTGTGGTATCTCGCTATGAAAAAAAAAATGTTGCGACGGGAAAAAATTCCTCCACCACTTCTACGAATTTTGGTGGTAATGAAACTGTATTATCCCCTATCATATCTGATTCTCTGTCCATGGGTACCAATTTACAGCTTGTGATTCAAAAGTTGAATGGTAAAAATTATGTTGAATAGGCTCAATTTGTGAAATTGACCCTTGATAGCAAGGGAAAGTTTGGCTACCTGACAGGAGACACCTCTCAACCAGGAGTGACCAACCCCTCTCTCCCAAGATGGAAGTCAGAAAATTCACTAATCATCGCATGGCTGATCAACTCAATGGACTCTTCCATTGGGAAGCCATACTTATTCCTCCCAATTGCGAAAGATGTGTGGGAGGCCGTCTGCGATTGTTATGCTGATCTAGAAAACTCTTCTCAGATTTATGAACCTTTTACAATCTCATGGTTACTCTTTGGCAGGAGCTGGACCAGTGTTATGAGGATGATTGGGAAAATCCCAATGATGCAACCAGGTTCAAGAAGAGAGAAGAGAATGATAGAATTTACATGTTTTTAGCATGCTTAAATCAAGAACTCGATGAGGTGCGTGGCAGAATTTTGGGCAGAAAACCATTGCCATCAATGTGAGAAGTGTTCTCTGAAGTTAGGAGGGAGGAATCCAGGAGGAAAATCATGCTGAGAAACTCTGATGGTACAAGGATGCAAGAAGTTGAAAGTTCAGCCCTGGTTGCAAGGGGACACGAACCAGAAGGAGAAAAAAAGAAGCGACCTTGGTGTAATCATTGTAGAAGACCATGGCACACTAAAGAAACCTGCTGGAAACTCCATGGAAAACCACCCAACTCAAAAAAGAAACCAACTAGAGAGGGTTGGGCTTTCCAAACCTCAAATGCTGAAAATGTGTAGAAGCAAATGACTTTGATGTTTTGATGATGATCATGATGATTTGATGCAAATGATTCAAGAATACAAGCCACAACATCAAGATGATCACTAGTATTTTAGGAAGGGAATTCCTAATTGATTTAGCAAAAGGTTTGGCCAAGTAATTTGAGTTAAAAAGTGTTTTTCAAGAGATTTACTCTCTGGTAATCGATTACCAGAGGATGTAATCGATTACCAGTGGCCAAAAATGGTTTACAACAGCTACTAAATATTTGAATTCAAATTTTAGACTGTGTAATCGATTACACCATATTGGTAATCGATTACCAGCAGTTAATAAACGTTTTAATTCAAATATTAAAGCCTGTAATCGATTACACAAATATTGTAATCGATTACCAGAGGAGATTTTCAGAAAATAACTTTCAAGAGTCACATCTATTCAAATGGTTTATGAATGGCCATCAAAGGTCTATTTATATGTGACTTGGAAACACGAATTGAGAGAGAGTTTTTTGATTGCCCAAAAAGTTTTATCCTCTCAAAAGATTAAGAGAGTTTTTCTAAATTGAAATGTCTTATCCTCTCAAAGATTCCTTGGTCAAACACTTGCATATTCAAATAAGGAATTGTGATTGATCTTCATTGTACAATCTGTCTCTTTCAAGAGAGATTTCTTCTTCTTACTTCTGAAAAGGGATTAAGAGATCGAGGGTCTCTTGTTGTAAAGGAATTCTGAATACAAAGGAAGGATTGTCCTTGTGTGTTCAGAACTTGTAAAAGGATTTTACAAGAGAGTGGAAAATCTCAAGTGGGTTGCTTGAGGACTGGACGTAGGCACGGGAAGTGGCCGAACCAGTATAAATCAAGTTTGCATTTCTCTCTTCCCTTAAACTTCTTTTATTTATTACTATTTATCTTTGGTTTGAAAGAAGTTTATTTTGAATATTCTTTTGAGTAATTCATATTAAGGGTGCATTGTTAATCTAAAAAGAGAGAGTAAAATTTTAATTGGGGAATAGTTCTTGTTATCTTAATTCAACCCCCCCCCCCTTTCTTAAGATAACTGAGGCCATTTGTCTAACAAAATGTGGAGCAGAAAGACAACTTCGAGTCATCTCCGTTCACTAAGGAACAACTAGAGCACCTGTATAAATTCTTTACCACAAAAATGTTAGTGACTCCATCCTCTTCTTTGGCTAAAAAGGGTATCTCTTTCTTTGCTGCTCTCCTTAGTTCCAAACCTGATTCCAAAGCTCTATGTGATGCAATCCTATCCCGCAAGGACATTGGATAGAAAACTCCAAGTAGATTGGGCCAGAGATGCAAGAGAAGGCCCTAGGGTTCTTATGACCCTTAGGGTAGATTCCAGGCCCATGGGCTAAGTACGAGCCCACTTATCTTTGTAAATATTAGATTAAGGTTTCATTATTTTTGGGCCTTGTATTTAGGGCTCCATAATGTAGGTAGGGTACCCTAGAAATATAGGATTTTTCAGCCCTTGTATTCTAGGGCACCTAGACTAGTTTTTGTATTAGGGGTAGTTTTGTAATTTCACATGCACTAAGTGGATATTTGATGTGTGTGGTTGGAAATAAATTTAATTGAATTGGTAGAAGCCCAATCCAATTAAATTTTAGTGGGGGAGGTGAGCATTTGCTTACTACACCCCATTGCCACATCATATAGTCACACTTTGTGCATGTCCTTCATGCTTTTCATGCCTCATGACACCTAAGCACACTTAGTGGAGAACCTTGGAATTGATCTTGGATTAGTGGGCTGAACCATAACTAAAATTCACTAATCATAATTAGTGAAATTTTAGCTCCAAAGTTTGGCTCCACAAATTCAAGTGAAATTTGAATTTCCCTCCAATTTTGTGTGACACTTAGGCTATAAATAGAGGTCATGTGTGTGAATTTTTTTGAACTTTGATCATTTGAATATTAAACTTCAGATTTCAAAGCTTATTTAGAGCACAAAATTTCGTGCTCTTCTCTCCCTCTCCCCTCATTCATCTCCTTCTTCCTCCAAGCTCTTATCCATGGCCTCCTATGGTGGTGAGCTTCTTCTAGACTCATCTTCTCCTTGAAGTGGCGTCTCCTCTCTCTCTTCCTTTCTCCATTCCGCTGCCATTCATCTTCCAAGAAGCAAAGGAATCCATTGATGAAGAAGATCCTAGGCCTACAAGCTCCAATGGAGCTTGCATCACTATGGATCATCGATTTTGGAGCCTCTGACCATATGACAAACTATTCAAAATTGTTTTCCACATATAGTCCTTGTGTAGGTCACAAAAAGGTCAAAATAGCTGATGGTACCTTTTCTACTATAGCCGGTGTTGGTTCTATTCCTGTATCTAAAACTTTAACCCTTCACAATGTCCTTCATGTTCCAAATTTATCATGTAATTTGTTGTCTATAATTAAATTAACACAAGACTTAAATTGTTTGGCTATTTTTTATTCCTCTACATGTAAATTTCAGGAGTTGAGTTCGGGACGATGATTGGTAGTTCTAAAGAGGTTGATGGTCTCTATCTCTTTGAAGATGAGTTTGGTCCTAAGGAGAAACTTCAGAAAAATTGTCTCAATTCAATTCCGATTCATGAAGATGAAGAAATAATGCTATGGCATTATCGGCTAGGTCACCCCAATTTTTTGTATTTGAAGCATTTATTTCCTGACCTTTTTAAAAATAAAATCCAAATTTGTTTTCTTGTGAAATTTGTCAATTTGCAAAACATCATCGTTCCTCTTATTCCTCTAAGGATTATAAACAATCTAGTCCATTCACCTTAGTTCATAGTGACGTTTGGGAACCTTGTTGGGACCCTACAACAAATGGAAAAAGATGGTTTATAACCTTCATAGATGATCATACTCGGATAACATGGGTTTACTTGATGAAACCAAAATTTGAGGTTGAAAGCATATTCAAAACTTTTTTTCAAATGATACAAACACAATTTCAAGTGAAAATAAAAGTTTTCCGTAGTGACAATGGAAGGGAATATTTTAACAAGCACTTAAGCTAGTTCTTTCTTGAAAATGGCATAATTCATCAAAGCTCTTGTGTTGACACTCCACAACAAAATGGAGTGGCTGAACGGAAAAATAGACACCTTCTTAAAGTAGCTAGGGCATTATTGTTTCAAAATAAGGCACCAAAATATCTTTAGGGTGAAGCAATTCTCACTAGAACATATTTGATAAATAGAATGCCTAGCAAAATCTTGAATTTCGGAACTCCATTAGATGTTTTCACAAGTGCTTTTCCAAATAACAGGCTCTCGTATACTCTACCTCTTAAAATATTTGGGTGCACTATTTTTGTACATATTCATGAACCAAACCAAGGGAAACTTGAGCCTAGAGCAAAAAAATGTGTTTTTGTTGGCTATGCTCCCAACCAAAAGGGATACAAATGTTTTGATCCCACTTCCAAGAAAACCATTGTTACTATGGATGTTACCTTTTTTTGAAAAGACTCCTTTTTTTAGTGATCGTCTTCAGGGGGGGAGACAAGAGGAAGATGTTCAATATTTTCAAACACAAAATTTAGATTTCTCAGAAAGTTTGGATTTTTTGGATAATTTAGAAGAGGCAGACATTGCAAAAGCAAAAAATTTGGGTGAATCAAACTAGTCAAGTCAAGATAGCCATGAAAATGATATTTCAGAAACAGTATTGTCAAAACCAGAAGTTGAAAATGAGACAATTAGAGTTGGTAACAAAGGTATTCAACCCTTTGACCGTGTTTACTTAAGGAAAAAAAGACCTCAAAGAATAGAACCAAATGATTCTCGAAACTGCCAGTCATCCGAGGTTCCATCAGGTAAGAATCCTTCTAGTTTTGTTCAACCCATTCAAAATATTGTGGAATCTAAATCTGTTCTTACTGTCCTTGACCTTGTTGAACCTATTTTTGACAATTCTGACCTTCCTATTGCTGTTAGAAAAGGTGTAAGGTCTTGTACAAAACATCCTATTTCTAATTTTATATCTTATGAAAAATTGTCTCCTACCTTTAGAGCTTTTACTTGTGAACTGACAAAATAGAAATACCAAGAGATATACAGGAAGCTCTAAGGGTTCCTAAGTGGAAGGAAGTTGTCTTGGAGGAGATGAGAGCTCTAGAAAAAAATTAGACTTGGAAAGTGGTGTTGGATCGAGTGGCCTTAGAATAATTAAGAAGGGGGGATTGAATTAATTATTCCTAAACCTTAACTAATCAAAAAATTACTCTTCTAAGGCTTTTACTTATGTTGTTAAGAGAATATGGAGTAGAAGAGAAACTTAACAGAAAGTAAAAGCAGAAATTAAATGCACAACGGAAAGTAAAAGAGTAGGGAAGAAGGAAACAAACACACAAGAGTTTTTATACTGGTTCGGCAACAACCCGTGCCTACATCCAGTCCCCAAGTGACATGCGGTCCTTGAGATTTCTTTCAACCTTGTAAAAATCCTTTTACAAGCAAAGATCCACAAGGGATGTACCCTCATTTGTTCTCTTTGAACCTAGTGGATGTACCCTCCACTAGAATTGATCCTCAAGAGATGTGTCATCTCTTGTTCTCAGTCAAACCCAAGTAGATGTACCCTCTACTTGTACCACAAAGGATGTACCCTCCAATGTGTTGAGACAAAGATCTCAGGCTGTTAAACCTTTGATACTTTGTGAATGGGGATACAAAAGAATTCTCAGGCGGTTAGTCCTTTGAACACTTTTGTATTAGGGAAAGGGAAGAATCAAAAGAATTCTCAGACTGTGTCGTTTTGAATTCTTTGACAAGGGAGAAGGGAGACACAAAAGAATTCAGGCGGTTAGTCCTTTGTTCTTTTGGAAAAGGGAGAAGAGAGACACAAAAAGAATTCAGGCGGTTAGTCCTTGGCGAATTCTTTTTGGCAAAGGGAGAAGAAAATGAAAAGATGAATAGCACAAGTTTTCAAGGTTTAGAAAACCAGAAAACTTTAGAAAGCTTTTGGTACAAAGAAGAAGAAGAAGAAGAAGTTCAAAGAGATTCAAGGCATGTAAAGGATTGATTGGAAAAGTAAAAGTATTGAATGATTTTTTTATTTGCAAAACAAAGCCTTGCTTTTATAGACTCTTCATGTCTGGTCAAGAAGACCATTTAGAAGAGTTATAACTTTTTAGAAAAACTTAAAACCAATTTGAAAAAGTCAAAACCTTTTTGAAGAGTTACATCTTTTGATTTATCAGAAACAGTAACTGGTAATCGATTACCAAATTAGTGTAATCGATTACACAAGGCTTTTAAATGAAAAGATGTGATTATTCACATTTGAATTTGAATTTCAACGTTCAAGGGCACTGGTAATCAATTACCAAAACACTGTAATCGATTACAGCCTTTTGAAAATAATTTAAACGTTGTAAATTCAGTTTGAAAACTTTTTCAAACTCATTTTGCTACTGGTAATCGATTACAACTATATGGTAATCGATTACCAAAGAGTAAAAACTCTTTGGTAAAGGTTTTGTCAAAAACTCATGTGCTATTCAAAGTTTTGAAAAAACTTTTTTTAATACTTATCTTGATTGAGTCTTTTCTGCATTCTTGAATCTTGAGTCTTGAATCTTGATCTTGATTCTTGAACCTTGAATCTTGATTCTTGATTCTAGGCTTTCTTCTTGATTCTTGAACTCTTGAATTGTTCTTGATTCACTTGAGTTGTTCTTTGATTGATCTTTGAGCTTTTTGTCATCACCTTTGTCATCATCATTGTTATCATCAAAACACCTTTGAATCACCTTTGATTCACCATGAAGCTTTGCTTCTACAAGTGGTGGACCTACCAAGAGGAAAAACAACCGTGGGATGCAAATGGGTGTTTACTATCAAGTATAATGCAGATGGGTCTATTGAGAGGTACAAGGCTAGGCTAGTTGCCAAAGGCTTCACCCAAACCTATGGTATTGATTACTCAAAAAAATTTTCTCCTGTTGCAAAACTTAACACCATTAGAGTCCTCTTATCATTGGCTGCAAATTTAGATTGGTCATTACAACAACTTGACGTAAAGAATGCCTTTTTAAATGGGGACTTAGAGGAGGAAGTCTACATGGACTTGTGGCGTCCCCAAAATAATGACTGGTTTAATAGTAATGATTTAATTAACAAAAACCATGGTAATAAATTTTTTTTTTCTTTTCTTTTTCATTTCTTTCTCTTTTCACTAAAACGAGTTTTCGAAGGAAAATCCTCACTACAGAGTCCTGAATGGCCAGTTCACAACTCTGTTCGGAGTCATTTCTTTCTCACTGCTCATAATCTCTAAACTATTTTGCTTTTTCAAAAGAAAGAACGTACCAGCCATTACTTTAGGTCGTCACGTGAAAATAAAAGAATAAAATACGGTCGATAAACTCTTTTACAAATAAAGTTACTAACGCTTTCTTTTCAAAGAACAAGATCGATCATAAATGCATTCATCATTTAAAGCTGTCCAAAATATGGGAGTTTTACAAAATATATAGTGTCATCCAGAGCAAAGGTGTCCATAGTGGTGGCTTCAGCCACATGTATACAATAATCAAATGCCTATACATCAGGTCTACCCATACAAAAGCAAAAGAGTAAACCTAACAGTCAGTCCTAGATACACCCACCCTCAAAAGTATACAAAACTAATCCAAGGAGCTGTCCACTCCACCGTGCGCTGAAGCGTCCGTGCGGGTTCATCTGGATGCACCAAAGAAGTAGCCGTGAATCGAATGGTGCCCCGAAATCGGCACCTCGTGTTGCCTTCGAGGGTCTCCCAAGCTCCCTCTAGGCACTCCATCTCTACTCGATCACGGATTAGCTGCGCCGCCATCACGATCTACAAGAAAGAAGAGAAAGGGGTAGACTCTTTCACAAGAATCTAACTGTGCTGCACACGATGCGTCTCATAAACACTACATGCAATAAAAGGGGTATTTTAAGGCTTTCCATCTCTGGTAATCGATTACACAGCCTTGGTAATCGATTACCAGAGGCTAAACTTGAATTACACAGCCTCAGGACATGAAATATGCAATAATACACTGTGTAATCGATTACACATGCCTGGTAATCGATTACCAGTGACCCATTCCTCTGTGTAATCGATTACACAGGCTGGTAATCGATTACCAGAGGCTTCCATCAACTCCCAGTTCCCTTTTTAAGCCTGGTAATCGATTACACCCCTTGGTAATCGATTACCAGAGGCTTCCTTAGCTTCCTGACCTCGTTTTCAAGCCTGGTAATCGATTACACCCCGTGGTAATCGATTACCAGAGACCATCTTAGCCTCCTGTCTTCATTTTTAAGCCTTGTAATCGATTACCCACCCTTGGTAATCGATTACCAGAGGCCACAATCCACATATTACACAAAATTCACAGCTGGCCAGCCACCACAAGCCTCCTTGCTTTGTGGTCTTGTTTTCCTTTTATCTGTTGACTGCCAGGAGCTCGCCTGCTTAGGTACATCACAGGTTCTCACTGACCGACTATGCCCGGGTTGGGTCGGGATTGGTCAAGCTTGGTTTTGGGCAATAGCACCCCACCTGACGTCCCCAAGGTCTCCTGACCCCCGCGACATATCTCCAGGTACCACTCTGTGGTCAACAATAAAAGCAGGAAGTTTCACCCTTCAACACTTCCTCATCTCAAGCTTGTAGGATTATGGGGTACCCATCACATGTGGTACTAGGTGGCGGTCGGGCGATGGTGCACAACAAGCTTTCCTCATCCACAATGCGCGCATAAACCCACCATCCCCTGTTGCCCACCTCCAACTGAGCTCACGTACTCCCACGTAGCCCATATCCTCGTTTCTCTCAACACCGGGTCCCCATCAATCCTCTCAAGCTTCCACAACATCCAAGCAAAACAACATTCAAACAGCACAAGCTATCACAGCCAAGCAAAACAGAGCAAAGGCAGAAAACTCTGCTCAACACATCAACCAAAATCACAGCTTTTCTCACTTAAAGACCACAGTAACAATTCCTTTGATCCAATTCGTTAACCGTTGGATCGACTCCAAAATTTTACTGGAAGTCTATAGTGCATAAGCCTACATTTTGACCGTTGGGATCTACTAGCAAACATCCAGAACTCATTCTGTACTACTCTTTCCACAGCCAACCACACACAAGCATTTTCTGCACCAAGCTAAAATCCTGCTGCACCTATTTTGACAGCAAAATTCTGCATAAGTGCAGATTTCGAAAATCACACTTCCCCTCATCCAATCTTGCTCAAATCAAATCCTACAAGTCCCAAATCATGTATCAAACATGTCTAAACCAAAGCCAAGCTTCAAACCACAACAACACAAAATCTAGGTGTCCAAAACCCCTCAATTCAATGGCTTTTCTAGGTTTGAAAGGTGAAATTTAGAATGAGGTAAATTTGAAGCAAACTCTCACCTCACACCAGTCCATAACATCTATTTAGACTTGTTCAAGCTGGATTTACACCTAAAATCTCACCGAATCAAAATTTGACTCTTCAACACCCAAATTTTGCCCTAGAAATAGCTCTTGGTTCACTTTGGTCATTTGTTTTTCTCTCTAGCTCAGCCTAACCTTTCTCACATGTCCTAAATGACATTTCAAGCTAATATTAACTCACTTTAACCTCCATTTACCACAGAATTCAGACTTAGCCTTCCAACTCTCAAAGTCTCGCTCTTTTTCCACTCATAACATCACATTCTCACTTTCTAACCCTAGGTTAGTTCTACCCTTCATCTCTAACAGTTTTCCATCAGCAATTTCAGCATATAAACATCACAAACATCATCTCACAAACCCTAAAACAGAATGGGTATGTTTAACTCATCCAAACATGGCAATTTCAACAAGTTTTCAGCAATTGCCTTCACAAATAATCATCACACAGCAGAAAACTAACATAACCACCCATCATATCTCCCAAAACCCCATACCCACGAAATTTAAGAGAGAAAGAAGTCCACCCAAACCTGAATTTTCGAAGTCCCACTCGTAGCCACGCACTTCACGACCCCGAAAATGCCCTTCTTTCGCGATTTGGAGCAGAAATGAGCACCAAAGGTTGGAGCTTTGTTGGGGTTTCAATGGAGAATGGAGGAGAAGGAAAAAGCAACGTGAGGAAGAGGGAGAGCTTCTAAATTTTCTGTTTTGGCTGAGTGAGGAGAGAGAAAAGCTTTTTGGTTTTAAATAAAAGGTTTTCCTCTTTTTCTATTATTTTATTCAAGCTCTGCCACATGTCCCTATTTGATTGGAGCAAAAAGGGCCCACTTTTTCTTTTTGACTGTGACCCATACTCAGTCACAAAAGTGAGAAAAATCTGACCTTTGAAACGCTAAAATCCTGCCTCGGTTTGCGTGCCGTTTCTCTGATTCCAGTTTCTCGCGTTTCTCTGCGTCCGTCGGGGCCAGTTTTCGAAAGCAAGCAATATATATATCAAAACGCTCAGAATAAACACCGAGCGTGGTTCAGAGGTTGGTTTCGTTAAATTTTAAGTCACACGCAAAACGATGATTTTTAACTAATTAATTAAGAATTTACCCATAACCTCCCAGTTATGGATTTCTCTTCCTTAATTAGTCAAACCCGCGTATCTTGCCCCCGCTATTCCTACTTCTACCAAGAACATATATGCATATACACTGCATAATACTTATATATATATATATATATATATATATATATATATATATATATATATATATATATATATAATCATTCAAAATACATCGTTTCCGTAAACTCCGGGTAGAAATTTCCAGGATGTTACAGGACTCACCTCCTGATTTTGAATCTCAGTTCAATCAAACGATTTGCAAGCTTCAAAAGTCTCTCTATGACTTGAAACAGTCACCTAGAGCATGGTTTGAGAGATTTGCCCAGTTTATTAAGAAGTTGGGTGATCGTTGCTCGGCAAGTGTACCGGGGCACGCAAGTAGTATTAAAACGGTAAGAATTCTGAGTATCGATCTCATGGAACTTGTTTTACTTGGTAAAAGTTGTTGTTTGGCAAGCAAGCATTGGTGATACAATTAATGGTTGAAAAGAGAAATAAAAGTATGATCTAGTCTAAATGAAAGCGAGTAAAGTGAGTAATGGTGTGTGACAACAAATATGCGAACATGTTGGTTCCTCCTACAGGGTATTTTGATGTAATTTAAGGATATTTCTCTACTTAATAGTGCTTTGGTATTCTATGTTGAGGTCCTAACTACTAAACCCCGATGTCTCGTGAGTTTAGCCTAATCCTAACTAGACTTCGTTCTTAGATGTCTCTTGTTGAACTTAACCTAACTGGACAACATTACAGTTACAACATACCGAAAAACCAAGCTACCACACTTCATGTCCAGATATACGATAAATTAGCCCTGCCCTATCAAGTTCTAAGGATCAAACCATTTCCCAATGAGGATGATCCTAACTACACATGTGTTTGCATGATCAAGACAAAAACATGTGAGAATTAAAGGCCGATAGGAACAAAGAACACAAGAAAACACTATTAAATAGATATGAAAGATTTTACATCATTTACTCTGTAGAAGTTCCCAACTGAGGATTTAGCCTTCCATTGCGAGGAAGCTCCTTTTTACAAGTTTAAAGAAGAGAAGAAGAGAAATTGAAAAAGAACAAAGTGGTGGGGATGTCTCCTCCACCTCTAAAAACCTCACAATATCTCAAAAACTCCTTCAAAGCTCTTTAAGACGCCTCCTTTGGTCTACTCAGTCGCCTCTGGGTCCACACACTCAAAAAACTCCCTTCCAATTCTGCGTTTTCAGGTTTTATATGGAAATCCTATCGGTGGCCTCTCACTGAGCACCAATCTCGTGCTTAGCACGCGTTAGTGAACTGTGGCTCAGCGCCAATCTCGCGCTTAGCCTGGAAGATGACGGATGACTCGCTTAGCGAGCGAAAATGCGCTGAGCGCGTGCTTGCAAGGCAGATTCTCTTCCAGATTCTTGTGTCTCGTTGAGCGTGCTGGTGCCTCGCTTAGTGGGACATACTCACTAAGTGCACAAACCAGGCTTAGCGAGACACTAGATTCAACACTTCACAAAATCTCTTTTTTCACCTGAAATAGAATTGAAATTTACATTAATTACAAGCGGAAGATTATAATGAGTAATGATCAATTTATTAATCAAAAGTATTTACAATCCTACAAAATGAATTGTAACTTGGAGGAATTCTATATAATTATCAAAAGTTTATATACAAAAGTTAGTCGTATAAAACGACTAACACTGGGATATTCTTAGTGTCAAAGTGATCACACCATGTTTGTGAAACACTCTTCTAAAGGAAAGATGGCTGTATTAATTGTCTATGTGGATGATATTGTAATTATCGGGGATGATTATAGAGAAATAAATAATTTGAAGGCATCTCTTGCGGGTGAGTTTGAGATTAAGGACCTTGGATCCCTAAAATATTTTTTGGGAATGGAGGTTGCAAGATAAAAAAAAGGATTGTGGTGTCTCTACAGAAGTATATTCTGGACCTACTCAAAGAAACTGGGATGATGGGTTGTAGGCCAGCAAATACTCCAATAGACCCTAACCAGAAACTTTGGAGTGAAGGCAAAGGAGACCCTGTAGACACAACCTGATATCAGAGATTAGTGGGGAGGTTAATTTATCTATCCCATACCCGTCCAGATATAGCCTTTGCAATTAGTTTAGTGAGCCAATTCATGCAATCACCACACGAAGAACATTTGGAGGTTGTCCACTGAATTTTAAGGTACCTTAAAAGTACTCCAAGCAGAGGATTGTTTTTCAAAAAAACTAGACAACAAACTATTGAAGTATTCACAGATGCAGACTGGGCAGGATCTATTACTGATTGAAAATCAACATCCGATTACTGCACATTTATTTAGGGAAACTTGGTTACTTAAAGGAGCAAAAAACAAAATGTTGTGGCCAGGAGCAGTGCCGAGGCTGAGTATAGGGCAATGGCCCAAGGTGTTTGTGAGATTTTATGGCTTAAAAGGATTCTAGAAGAATTAAAGCTTCCTATGACTCTTCCAATGAAATTGTATTGTGATAACAAGGCTGCAATCAGTATCTCCTAGAACCCTGTTCAACATGACCGAACCAAGCATGTTGAAATTGATAGACATTTCATAAAGGAGAAGGTGGACGCCGACCTAATTTGCATTCCTTTTGTTCCTTCTTCACAGCAAGTTGCTGACATTCTTACAAAAGGATTGTTTAGGCCCAACTTTGAGTTTCTTGTAAGCAAGTTGGACATGTTGGACATTTATGCACCAACTTGAGGGGGGAGGGGGGGCTGTTGATAACTGTATGTCTATATTAAGAATTAATTAGATAGCTAGATGTTTATTTTTGGAATTAATTTTCTAGAAGATTGAATAATTAGGATCAAGATCAGATTATTTCGATTTGATCTGATTTGATTATTATTTTGGGTCATAATCAAATCTCTTTGATTTGTTCTGATCCCTTTTTATTTACTTTCCTTTCTGCATTTATTATGTAATTGGAAGCCTTGCCTATGTAAATCTTTTATTCCTGAATAATATACAAGAATTATTCTTCCTCTCCTATTGCTTTTCTCCCCAGCAGTCCCGAAAATCACAAAGGGCTTTAGGCTCGAGATACATCCATAAAAGTAGTCCCTCCAAACCGGTATTGTTTGTGAGAATGATGTCCATTTCATTATCCAAGATGGTTTGGTTTGACTTTGTCCTTTCACTTTGACTTTGGCGACACGCACTCCCTAATATCAACCCTTGGTTTGACAATAGTTGCTTTTGTTATTGGGCTTGTTGATGTGCCCTTTGGCCCAACTTCTCCTAGCAGTTGGCGCCATGTATATGTTGGTGTACGAATCGTGTTTTACGGAATTCAAATAATTTTTTTCATTCATTTTGAAAAATCAGAAGTGTGGGTTGTTGTTATGCTCCCTTTTCTTCTTCCTTTTGTTGTTGACGCTTCAATTTTGTTCGCATTGGTGGCTGTTGCTCCGATGGTGCGATTACTACTTTATTTTTATTTGTAACCATTCTATATTCTGATCGTTGACCCTTCATTATCTAGGCCAATCCTTTTCTTCTTCAAAATTCCATTGTTCCCTTTGTTTTTTGGATTTTCCTTTACACCTTTCCTCTAGATACTTTTCTCCATGTTTCCCTTAAGATGGTTCACCCTAGGGGTAATCCAAACATCTTTCCTTTTGCTCGCCCAAGTTCGTGACATTGTCATTAAGGGTGATCCTTTAGTTGTCGGTGGCCATAGTAGTGGTAGTGGTCGGCTAGGTTCCTCAAGGATCATGGCAGCATTTTTGTGCGGTCCCAATTGGGGGGTGACGATCCTCGCCTAGTCGATTCGTCTTCCCAATGAAAGTCAGGGCCTTCGCTCCCCATTTCTAAGAAAGGGGGTCCTAATGTCGAGGATTCCTTTTCCTCATGACCAGGAGGTTCCTAAGGATTTATACATAGCTATTCAAGATTGTCTGATACATGGTGTCAGATTAACGCCAACTCATGAAGAAATCCTGAGTTTGCTCGCAGGGCCATTGAGTTTCCTCAGTATGTTTCTCCGCCTTCCCATCCATCTCGTTCTTCCTTAACAAGTTGTCTTTTGCTTCGTGACAAGTGTAGTTATGTGAAGGTATTAGAATTTGACATTCGCTACCATCTATCTTAGCTTCAAGGCCTTGGTATTAATGCTAGTCGTGATGATGCCCTAGGGCACGCCTTAATGTCTAGGAGCTACCCTTCTTATTCCCCCCTTCTCCCTTCAACTTTTGACAAAGACTTCTTTGATGATGACATGGATATGGGTTGGAATGTAAGGAGGGTAGTGAAGTCCTCAGAGTTGCTCCATCTTCCTCTTGAGAGTGTCGAGATGAATTGGATAGATGATGAGATTTGGGGGACTAGGTCCAAGTTTGACATTTCTGTTATGAACGAGTTATGCAAGACAATGTGGCTTACTTGTGACAGGAATGGCGGGTTTAGATCTTGGCAGCCACTAGAGATAATTGCTGGATTTGTTCCAAAGGTCCTAAAGATCAACTAATTGGTCACCCTGCCAAGATTCTCGATCATGCTACAAGGAAAGCAACAACCTCAGGGGAAGATTCATTGGCATTTACTTTTGACTCCCCTTTACTTCCTTCCAACTCAGCCTTTTGAAATTTTACCAGGTTTCTCCATCTAGTTGCATCGCAACAGCTAGGCTTTTATCCTTGCCTTTGAGAGGTTATGTGAGTGGTTTGATTTGGGGTGTTATCAAAATCTATTCAGCCACTTCTTTGTGCCCCATCGGTTACACTATGAGAAGAAAAAGGTTGCCTTGACTCTGAGGTCGGTGAATGGTCACAAGATCTTTGAGATTCTTCAAATTTCATATAAGTACTACAAAGACGAATACTTTTGGGTTTGTCCTACTAAGTCCTCATGGTCTCTTGTATTTGATGTTGTAGGAATTGCATTTGATGGTGGAGGGAAAAATGCCACAAAATTCCCTCTATATTGGACTGAGGATCATTACTGAGATGAAGCTAATGCCTACCATGTCAACAATGATGATTTTTCAGAGAACGTGACAAGATGCAAGGACAAGATCCCTTCATTTTGGAAGAAATTGTGTTAGGCTATTCCGTGTGGTCTCATCCTATATAATGAGTTTTTCAAGTTCAGTGATGCCATGAGTAATTGTGTTTCATTGTGTTTGTGCTTTTTGTTCCCTTCATTGTTTGTTATATTCCTCTATGTTAAGTCAAAAGGCATTTATGTCTTAGGTGCGCTCTATTGTTGCTGACCTGCTATGATGAAAGAAGTAACTTCATTGCTAAAGTACAAGACATACTATCCTATCAACATGGAGTTTGCATGAAAAAGGAACGTGTATTTAATGTTTGCATTAAATGCCCAATTTTAAGTTTTTATTTATTAAAATAATATAAAAAAGAAAACTAGATTTCATGCAAAAAACATTCTCAAAGGATCTATCAAAGTCCAATGAAGAATAAATGAAACCTACAATTTCGAAGACACTGATCCACATCAACAGGTGCGCTCTATTGTTGCTGACCTGCTATGATGAAAGAAGTAACTTCATTGCTAAAGTACAAGACATACTATCCTATCAACATGGAGTTTGCATGAAAAAGGGACGTGTATTTAATGTTTGCATTAAATGCCCCAATGGACTCAAGACCTTAAACGAAGAATAGAGTGAAGAATCCAACTATTGAGAGACAACATATACTTGGAGATGAAAGTTATATATAGAAGAAGCTTTGAAGAAACAAGATACGAATTACCTAAGCAAATCATTATTTCATGCTTTCTAGTAAAAGCTTTCTGTAAGCTCCTATAACACCATGTATGCCTTGAGAGAAAAGACTAAAAGTGCTAAGTGATATATCCGACTATTAGACGATGACATTTTAGTTAGTGAGAAATCTTCCAACAATTTTTTTATTTGTTTAGAGCCAACAATGGCTTGGTAGGACAAAAAATATTGGGTTTAAGTCAAGCTTGGGGTAGAGCTTGCAAGTGTAAGAGCCAGAAGTGGTAGTGAACAATATGTGTAACTTTGATAAGTTAGTGGAAACTTGGTGGTTGCCAAGAACTGAGGTTGAGACAAACCAGTATAAATTCTTTGTGTGCTTTCTTGTTTAACTAACAAAGGGTTTTTGAATTTGTTTTTGGATCTCACATCTTCTTCCTAAAGAAAACTATTTTTCTCATCGTCTAATTTATTTATATTCATCTGACGATAAAAGTGTTTTACAATGTTAAGAAAAGCTATAAATTTCTAAAAACACAATTTAACCGCCCTTATTGTGTTATTTGCTTCTACACTCTTTATTATTATTTATAATGGTGAGATATTATTTTGCAGACATATACCAGAAAGAGACGGACTTAAAGACCACTTTTGTTGTTGTTGCTACTAATAAGGTTGGGAGTGCTTTGTTCAATCGCAAGAAAAGAGGGAGCAAAGTTCTTAAATTAGCTAAGGATAAAATGGATGTAGTTGACCTTGATGTCGGATTGGGTGTTGCCCATAAGGCCAATGTTAGTGTTGCCTCACCCAACAAAGATCATAGGGGAGATGGTCATTCTTAGAAGAAGCCTATGATGATTTTTCTTATCGTGTCTACTCCATCCTCGCCTCCTCAACAGGCAGTGGTTCTCATTCATGTTAGTTATGCTCAAACGTTACCTGCCCCTCAGTCTCGGGGTCATCTAGTGGAGACGATATAGGACATCCCTGAAAGCATGCATAGGATGTTGGATGTGAAGTTGGCTATTGGGGATTGGAAATCGGTTCAGGAAGAAGGTTTCCCTATTTTTGCTGGGGCTTTTGACCATATAGCATTCAAAGGTTGCCCAAAGTGAGTTTTTTCTCAATTCCTCAAGACCATTTTCCCTGATGTTGTTTCCTACATAAGGTTCAAGAGCAAGCATGGTGTTGATGATCTTTATGGGGTGGTTGATGCTGCCAATTCTTCACGCGAGGTTTTGAAGAAGAAGAAAGAGGCCCTTGAAAAACAACTTTGTGATCATAAAGAGATTGTTGGAAATGCTTCCAAGGAGGCCTGAGATCTTGAATTAGCTAACCCAGAGATGTCGATGAAGCTCTTGGATTTGGAGAGTGCTAGAGATAGGGGGAGCTACATGAAGACTAAGCCTTAAAGCTTGAAGAAGCTTGATGAAGTTTTTTCTTTTACACGCCAACCTCACTTGAGTGGCATTTGTATTGATTGTTGTATTATGTGTTGCATCTAAGTCTTTATCCTTTCATATGTGCATCATTCATCATCATGTAGGAGTAAGAAGAAAGTCTCTAATTTTTTTAGTGTTTAAAACTATTTGTTTTAATCGATTACAAGCTAATCGTAATCGATTATAGAAGTGTTTGTAGCTTGCAAAGAAGTTTCAGGTATCAGTTTAATCGATAACAAGCTAATCATAATCGATTACACAATTCAAATGGGACAATGATTGGTTTTTCATGAGTCTCTGCTTTAATTGATCACCGGGTGATCATAATCGATTACTTATCTCTTAAAAGTGTTTCATAAGTGATCAAGAACATTTTAATCAATTACATGAAGAATCTAATCGATTACATTGCTCTTCAAAGTTTTCCAGATTTTGGAAAGAACGCTTTAATTGATTGAAATGGTAATATAATTTATTACTTCTTCAAAATAATCAATTACATTGTATATTTAATCGATTACATGTGGTTATAACTATTTTCTCTATAAATAACCACCTTGTGTTCTCACTTCAAAGTGTGAAATAGTATGAAAAAGTGTGAGATGACGTAAATGATACAAAGAGAGAAGATAAAGTGCTTAGATACAGTGTGACTGACAACTTCTAAACTTTGTTTATGAAGATCTCATTGTGAAAAGTGAGTTTTGAATTTCTTTTGAGTTCAAGAAGACACTCATTCAATCAAGCAAGGTTCTTACGTATGATTGATCAGGTTGTGTCTTTCTTTGACTCTATTTTTCATGTACATCGTTAGTATATGCATGAATTTCTGAAGGCATGCTAGGGTAGGTTTTTCTTGTGATTGCTTATAAGAATTCTATATGCATAGTGAAAATCTAATTCAGGTTGGATTAGATAACTGGATTAGCATCTCTAGAAATAGAAATATAAAAGTTGGTGTGCATCTTCTCTTGATCTTATCTTTCTTTCTCATTCTGGTCTTGATCAATTTACTGAAGGTTGAAGAAAATATTTTTTTAAGAAAGAGCTTTAACAAAAGATTTTGTGTAAATGGTGATTGATTAAATATTGGTTTATCAAAGGTTTGTGATATGATCCTTGGAAAATAAGGTTTTTTTAAACTCTAATTTTTAAAGTCTGATTTGATTTAGAAACCAATTCACCCCCTCTTGGTTTGTGAGTTTCATCATCTTTTTTCAATTGGTATCAGAGCTACATCTTGTAAGTTACTCAAGATCATAGTTTTTCTAAAATGGGCTCTAAACAAGTTACTTTCAAAGAGGGTGCATCTTTAAATCGACCTCCATTGTTTCAGGGAGAACATTTTTCTTTTTGACAAAAGAGAATGGAAATCTTTATTCAATCAATTGATCCCGGTGCATGGAATGCTATTGTTAAAGGTCCATTTATACCAATTAAAAATGTAAATGGTGAATTGGTATGTAAAGAATGGGATGAAATGAAATATGATGAGAAAAGAAAAGTGCAGGATGATCAAAAAGCTAAAAACATTTTAACTTCTGGTTTATCTTCTGATGAATTCTTTCATACTGCAAGGTGCAAAAGTGCAAAGGAAATATGGAAAATACTTGAAGTCACTCATGAAGGCACATCAGATGTAAGAGCAAGAAACCACACTCTTGTATCCGAATATGAAGCTTTCCGAATGAAGAATGGAGAAACCATTTCAGAACTTCAAACAAGATTCACCCATATTGTGAATCACCTTCTTGGTCTTAGAAAAATGTTTGAAGATGATGAGTTGAACATCAAAATTGTCAGCTGTCTTACAAGAAATTGGGAACCAAAGATCACAACAATTAAGGAATCCAAGGACTTAGCACCAAGGTCGATGGAAACTCTCTTCCGAAATTTCTTGCATATGAACATGAGTTGATTCAACAATCTCATGCAAAAGAAACAAAAAAGAAAAGAAAAGAAATTGCACTCAAAGTTAACTCTTCAAAGGAAGATTACAAAGAAAGTTCTAAGGATGATGAAGATGTAGAGAATTTTAGCTTGATGGTGAAAAAGTTTGGAAAATTTCTCAAAAGATCCAAAGATAGAAACTTCTCTAACCCTTCAAAGAAGATAGAAAGCAACAACAACACCTTTCCATGCTTCAAATGTGGAAAGCAAGGTCACATCAAATCTGAATTTCCTATCTACCTTAGTAAACAAGTTACTGAAAAGAAAGGAAAAAAGGATATAAAACTGAAAAAGACCTACATAGCTTGGGAAGACAATGCATCCACATCCTCCGACTCTTCTAGTGAAGAAGAAGTTGCAAATGCATGCTTGATGGAAAATTCAATGGATAAATCCTCAACCATTGAAGAAACTTAGGTAAATTATGAATTTGATGAAGTTTTGGAAGCATTTAATGAAATGCATGAAGAAGCACAAAGGCTTGTTGTTTAAAAGGAATAAAGTGTGTCACTTAGTTCCTAAACCTGCCTTTCACAAGTCAATCAGAACCAAGAAACAAACTTGACGAATCAGGCATCATAGTAAGAAATAAAACCGGATTGGTGGCAAAAGGGTACAACCAAGAGGAAGGCATTGACTATGATGAAACCTATGCACCTGTTGCAAGGTTAGAAGCCATTAGGTTGCTTCTTTCTTTTGCATGTATTATGGATTTCAGATTATTCCAAATGGATGTGAAGAGTGTCTTTCTCAATGGATACATTGAAGAAGAGGTATATGTAGACCAGCCACCAGGTTTCATGGACTATGAACATCCTAATCATGTCTATATGCTAAAAAAGGCTCTGCATGGTTTGAAACAAGCACTTAGATCTTGGTATGAGAGATTGAACAATTTTCTAATTGAGCAATATTTTGTAAGAGGTCAAGTTGACAAAACATTGTTTAACAAGAGATCAAACAATGAGTTGTTAGTTGTGAAAATATATGTTGATGATATAATCTTTGGTGCTACTAATGAAACTTTGTGTAAGGAATTTTTCAATTTTATGCAGAAAGAATTTGATATGCCTATGATGGGAGAGTTAAACTTCTTCCTTGGACTTTAAGTCAAGCAAATGAAACATGGAACCTTCTTATGTCAAACCAAATATTGTACATAACTAATTAAGAAATTCGACATGGAAAAATGCAAAGAAGCATTAACTCCAATGGGAACATCAACCTATCTTGACTTAGATGAGATAGGTAAATCAGTGGATGAGTCAAGGTATAGAGGTATGATTGGTTCACTTCTTTACTTAACTGGAAGTCAACTAGATATTATGCTTAGTGTTTGCTTGTGTGCAAGGTATCAGTCTAATCCGAAGGAATCTCACTTGACAACTATTAAAAGGATCATTAAGTACCTTAAGGGCACAACCAATGTTGGTTTGTGGTATCCCAAAGGTACCTCCTTAAATCTAATTGGATTTTCAGACTCTGATTCTAAAGGGTGCAAACTAGATAGGAAAAGCACAAGTGGGACATGCCATCTATTGGGAAGCTCTCTTGTATCTTGGAATTGCAAGAAACAAGCCTGTGTAGCATTATCCACTGCAGAAGTTGAATGCATTGCAGTTGGAAGTTGATGTGCTCAAAGTCTCTGGATGAAACAACAGCTAGAAGACTTTGGAGTAATCCTTGATCACATTCCCTTAAAATGTGACAACACAAGTGCGATCAATCTAACAAAAAATCCTGTCATGCATTCTAGAACTAAACATATAAAGATAAGACATCATTTTCTTATATATCATATTTAAAAGGGTAATTGTTGCATTGAGTTTATTGATAGTGAACATCAACTAGCTGACATCTTCACTAAACCACTTGCTAGAGATAGGTTCTTCTTTTAAAGGAATGAACTAGGCATTCTAGATGGGTCTAGTATTGATTGATGATATGCTTAGTATGTGTAGCTTGCTCTAAATTGCACTTTATGTCTATTAATTTCACTTTAAATTGTCTTAGTATGTTGATATGCTTTTGTATTGTTAATTGTTCTATGAAAATTACATGTTTACTTTGATTATTTTGTATTTTTTTTTCTCTATTTTAATTGATTACACATTCGTGTTAATCAATTACTACGTGTTTATGTGTGTTCTCAGTTTTCAAAACTTTTTGTTTTAATCAATTATCCCTTGATTTAATAGATTACCATTGCTTTTTTGTGTGTTATTAGTTTTGAAAATCGTTTGTTTTAATCGATTACCCCGTGTTTTAGTTGATTACCATTTATGTGTTTGTGGTGTTTTGGTTTAAAACTGTCTATTTTAATCGATTACCATAATGATTAATCGATTACATGCCTTAGCGTAAAAGTTGTTTTTTTTGGAGTTTTGTTCTGTTTTAATTGATTACCTTACGTTTTAATCAATTACAATAGCCTCAAGGGGAGTTTTTTTGGCATATTAAATCAGTTACTTATATAAGCTATTGGTTTTTAGTGAAAACGAGGGCCAATTTAATCGATTACTATGTGTCATACCCTAATATCGTCCGAGGACCATTGTTTGGTGGCATGCAACCTTCGCTTGACCGCCTCGAGGTACTTAACCCCCATCGTTGGGTAATCCGTAAAGTTTCGCAACATTCCGAAAGTAAAAAAAAACATTGTTGCGCAATCTGTAAAGTTCCGCAATATTCCGGAAGTCAAAAAGAGCATTGTTGAGTAATCCATAAAGTTTCGCAACATTCCGGAAAGAAAATGGATGTCGTTACGGAATCCGTAAAGTTTCGTGAGATTTCGAAAAGAAAACAGCCAAAAACACAAAAATGGGGTGGGGGTGAACTTATCAAGATAGGGTGTAAATAGAAATTTGAGTCTAGGCCCTTCTAGAACATTTTGAAAGTTGGGTTGCTTAAGGAGGAAGCAACTGGGCGGCAAGCTCCTCCACGTTTTTGAAAAATGATTTTCGAGGCTTCTGTGGCTTCCATAATGCTTCTGTAAAATTTCTGAAAACCTTGGGTAAGCATATTTCACTTAACATTGATGAAAGGGAAGAGAAAAAAAAGATGAAAATCAAATCCGAAACACTTCTGTAAGGCTTCTGTAACTTTTCCGTAAAATACGAAAAGGGGGGTGAACTTAGTAATTCGGGTGCGCTTAGAAATCTTCTTCATTAAGTCTCTGGGCGGCAAACACCTCTCTTTTTCCCTATAAATAGGGGAGGGGGGCTGTTTCAAAAAATACTCATCACCCCTTAGCTATGCATTTCGTCTATTTTGGGCAAAAAACACGTTTTCGTGAAGAAAAAATCAAGTCGAAGTGCTTCCGTAACGCTTCCGTAAGCGATTCTATGGAAATTCTTCATCGTTCTTCACCGTTCTTCGTTCGTTCTTCGTCGTTCTTCGGTCTTCAACCGGTAAGTTTCTGAAATCGAATCTTTCAATTCATTCTATGCACCCTTAGTGGTCCCTACTTGTTTTGTGTACTTTCACTTAAATTTCGCTTACTTTCAGTTTTCTTTTCTTCCGTTCTTAACGTGCTTTAACCGTTTATTTAAGCCGTTTGCTCACCTAATAAATGATAAAATGAATTTCAACCGATTATTTGCGTTGTAATCTCGTTTAATCACTGTTAAAACAAAATCTAACCGATCATTCACACTGTAATCTTGGTTAAACCAAAAAAGGCAAAATAATAATAAAATAATCAAAATATCTTTGAATAAAATAATCAAAAAAATCAATCGGACGTTTTTCTTTGGAAGTTTCCTTGGATCAATTGACTAATAACCAAAGTAAAACTAAGGCTAAAATCAATTCACAAATCAAGCTTTGTCCGCAAAAAATCACTAAAAACCGTTTTAAGGTCCAACGCCTTAAACGATCCTCTTTGCTTTTATCGGTTAACATGGACCGTTCAAAAGCATAAAATCAACATGTAACTTTACCGCTTTTGTGAGAACTACGCAGGTCTGATTTCCTCTTCGATGGAGGATACGTAGGAGCAAAAGCCCCGCTTTTGTCGACCTTGTGAGATTGTTAGAGGTCCAATGCCTTAGCTTTCTCACCAAGTAAAATGGATCATTTTAAGGTCCAACGCCTTAAATGACCCCCTTCCAAGTAAAAAGAATCACTTGATTCGCCCCTTTTGAAAGAACTACGTAGGTCTGATTTCCTTATCACAATTGAGGAATACCTAGGAGCAAGGGAAACACCCTTGTCGACCACAAAAAGATAAAAAATACAAAAAGGCATAAAAAGACATAAAAACATAAAAAAGGGAAAATAAAACAATTTGAAGACATCTTTGCACACTCGATTAAAGGATGCCGTCCTTTGTGACGGATGCGTGGGGTGCTAATACCTTCCCTATACGTAAATACAACTCCCGAACCTTTCACACTTAAAGTTTGTAGACCACAACTTTCCGTTTTTTCTGACATTTTCGTCGAATAAACATTGGTGGCGACTCCGCGCATCTTCCTCCCATGGAAGACGCACCCGTGAGCCCTCGCGTCGCCCTCCCGCCGAAGGGTAGGTTGCGACACTATGTTATTTTAATCGATTACTTGCGTGTCTATTGTGGAACTGAGATTGCTTGTAAGAATTCCATATGCATAGTGAAGATCTAATTTGGGTTGGATTAGATAATTGGATTAGCTTCTCTAGAAATAGAGAGTGAACTAGTATAAGAATTGGTGTACATCTTCTCTTGATCTTATCTTTCTTTCTCATTTTGGTCTTGAGAAATTTATTGAAGGTTAAAGAAAATATTTTTTTAAGAAAGAGCTTTAATAAAAGATTGTGTAAAGGGTGATTGATTAAATATTGGTTTGTCAAAGGTTTGTGATACGATCCTTGGAAAAGATGTTTTTTTTAACTTTAATTTTTAAAGTCTAATTTGATTTAAAAACCAATTCACCCCCCTCTTGGTTTATGAGTTCCATCATCTTTTTTCAGAGAGGGAGTTGAAAGTGGTCGTGGAGAAGATTGAACATAACCATGCATTGTTTCTTCATACTACCTTGGATTGTTTTGAGAATGCCTTGGATTAGGTTGAATTTCTTAACCCAATAATGTAGTTGAATCTTTCAGGTATCAATCCAAGATACCAAGTCAAAGATGGGGTTTGGTTGGTGTACTACAAGGTTAGGAATAAATGGGTTGAGGGGAATCCAGTTTCCACTTGCAATGGATGATGATGGTGTCGGAGCTGAGAATGTTGCTGCAAAGGATGTTGTTGACACCCTTGGTGATGAAGTCGCCTTTCATGTGGTTGCTGGTGAGATGACTGGCAGAGATGTAAGATTGTCAGAAACTCCCGCTAATGAGGTCTCAAAGGTGGTAGTGATAGAGGATGCCAAAAACGACCGAGTTTAGAAGGACCGGGATGCCGGTTTTCTTTGTACCTTGTTATTATTGGTTGGCACTTATTTTTTTCTTGTATAATTTGTTTTGGATATGGATTGGTTGTCATTTGGCCTTTCCCTATAACTTGATGTTACAAATAACCTAGCCAATATCTTATTACTTTTGATTGTTTCGAACTTTGAATTTGTCCCTTTATTGAATGTGTTTTTACTGCCTTGCCATATGTTTTTGTTTGCTATTTATCATTTCTCAATTGCTCAAATGTTCAAGAACCTCATTCCCTTTGGAGGTTATAAGTAGAACCTTTGCTTTGGATGAATTCATTCATTTGTGAGCCTTAGAATTCTGAGTGTTGCCCCTTGCAAGACATTAGGGTGTATGACTAGAGCATTTTATAGATTTTTCATTGTGACTGAGGCACCTTTAGATGAGGATGAGTCCAACCTCCAAAGGACTTTGTCACTTTGGTAACAAGGTTTGCAAGTGTAGGTAAGGGGAGAGTCCACGTTTCTTATCCCAATCGCTCACTATCTAGCTCATGGCCATGGGGTTTTTCTTTTCCAACCTATGTTTGGCAACTCCATAGGAGAAATTCATTGATTGTATGTCAACATAAATTATCCAATTTAGCCTCAATGTTACTTCTGTGATAGGCTATTTAGGTAATTGATGTCACCGTGGAACCAAAGTCGTGGTCCTTCGGGCTATGTCAGATAATTGATGACTACGTTCGACAGTGACTTTCCAAGTCTCAGTTGACTTCAGATCTATGTCTGCGTATGTTCTTGTGGGAATAACTATGTCATATAATTGATGACTACTATGACTTCCCTTTTGTTCTTTTTCATTGTATTTTTTTCCTTGTGTTCTTGTATATATAAACTCTTTTGATGCTTTTAGTGTGTTTTAAAATGTATGCATGAGGTAAATATTTATTCATTTGATGCACACAAACACCAACACTATTTGCACACACGGTGAGTTGAAAAGGGGCCCTATACCCGGGTCCATGGGAACATAAGGAGTGGAGGTGAATCTGTGGTCATGCTAGGTCTCCAACTTGCTTGATTACAGTGAACCCTCATCTAGAGTTTTTCTCTTTGATAACATATTGTTGCTAGTAGTCCCTACTGCCGCAATATGTTCTTCGAAGGGGATGATACCTCTAGAGATCATCAAGAGAGATATGACCACCTTGGGAATTATCATTAAAAGGCCTTTTGGTTCCTCCCGTGTAGGTCCCTAAAATAGGGGCACAGAGTAAACACGCTGCGTGCCGTTTTAAACACTGCCATGCATGTAGTTCTAAATGTCATGTACGCCTTTGCTTGTAATTATTTGTGGATATTGTCGTACTATGTGCATCCTCGTGTTATGCTTTTGCGCGTCCACATCATGTCGTCACGCACGCGTTGTATGTTGGTCTCGTCTTTTGTCATGGGAAGCCGAAAGATCCATATCACCTTCTTAAACTGCACACATGGGGCACTGCACCCCCAAATGCGCAAGTAAGAAGAGATAATTTTCCGGGCCCTCGTGTCCGTAAATGCATTCATATTATGCATCACATAAGCATCTCTTCATGGCATCATAATGAATATATCGTTCCTGCATTTGTCCGTTATCATATTCCAGCATCACATTTTGCATGAGTCATTGCATCATCATGCATATGCGTTCAACATACTTTTTGTTCTACAAACTGCATACCTTTTGTTTTCATGTTCGCTCATGCATGATCCTTGCATTTTCCTCTGCAAAACAAAAACAAAAAGGGAAGCATGAAAATTCATGATGCATTCTTAGTTGCATATATTTGGTACCATGAGCCAACCATGTTGGGATCATAAACCCGTTTCACTTAAAAACAAAATGATTGAACATGGTACCTAATGCATGGTTAACTAGGAAATGATGTTTCTTCGGGCATCTCAATTTCATAATTACATTTTCCATGCATAGCTTAAAGTATGCCCGAGTCATTCATCCCTATGAAATGTTGTTGAAGTATTGGCGATCAGAATTGCCATTCCTTGGATTATAGGGTTGAACCAAGCTCATGCTTTTACGAAAAGGTTCATCAAGTCAAGTTGAAATATGGAAATCTTGCAAAAATTGGGGCAAAAGATGGATCGAGTTACATAATTGCTTTGTCTACTGCCAAACACATTTAGGATTGTTAATGTCTTTGTTACTTCCAGTTTCACCTTGACAAAGATGTCATGGACCATGTTGAAAATCTAAATTGATTCAACCCCATGTCCTGCATAAAAATTTGCAATACTGTGCATCATTCGCATACATCCGTGCTTTTCATTGGTTGCATTGCTCGTTGCATTCTTTCCTTGAAGAAAAAAGAACTTAATCATTGTTATATAAAAAAAGAACACGCTTTACGACGCCCTTACCGAACCCGTGATAGAGCTAGAGTAATGAGTGAAGTAGAGGAGGTGCAAGAGCAGATGAAGGCCGACATGGAGGCCATGAAAGAGCAAATGGCCACAATGATAGAGGCCATGATGAGCATGAAGAAGATAATGGAAGCCAATGCGGTTGCAGTTGCCGCTACCAGGGCTATTGCTAAGGTGAACCCGATGCCCCATCTAATCTCAACCAAATGAATCATCCAACCTCAGATATGGTGGGCAAAGATTTGGGAAGTACGGACGACCCCATGATGTGCAAATTCAAAACGAGGACGCCTTCCCGCCATATGGCTTGCCTCCCAACTATACGCCACCCAATGTGGCGTACACTCCCAATGAGAATGTCAATAACTCCACTCCTATACCCATTGAGAGCCAACAACCCCAAACTGATCATGCACATGTCTCTTAAACCGTGGGGGAGACACCTGAAATTCCCCCTCACAATCTAGCCGACTTCGAGTCTTGCCTCGGATATGCCACTGAAGGGCAATCAGTTGGTGGCATACCCCTGCAAAACACTTTGGAGGGCCCTCAGTATCACCCACAACTACACCTCTTGCATTCCACAACAAGTAAAAACCCTCATGCTATGGTAGAAATGGGAAAGTTGGATCATCTAGAGGAAAGGCTCAGGGCCATTGAAGGAGGTGAAGATTATGCCTTTGCTAACCTAGAAGAGTTGTTCCTAGTACCCAATATCATCACCCCTCCCAAGTTCAAGGTGCTGGACTTTGACAAGTACAAGGGGACTACTTGCCCCAAGAACCATCTAAAGATGTATTGTCGGAAGATGGGGGCATACGCAAAAGATGAGGAATTGATGATACATTCCTTCCAAGAATGTCTTACTGGGGTAGCTGTTACCTGGTACACTAACTTGGAACCTTCCTGAGTCCATTCTTGGAAGGACCTAATGGTTGCCTTCGTTAGGCAGTGTTAGTATAATGTCTTCGAATAGGATGCAACTACAGAACATGTGCAAAAAGGGGGCACGAATCTTTCAAAGAATACGCCCAAAGGTGGAGGGATCTGGCAGCCCAAGTGTTTCCCTCAATGACGAAGAAAGAAATAATAACAATGATAGTAGACATATTACTAGTGTTCTATTATGGAAAATGGTGGGTTACACACCGTCAAGCTTTGCGGATTTGGTCTTCGCTGGCGAAATGATCGAAGTGGGTCTAAAAAGAGGCAAATCTGATCATCATGCTTTGATAAATGCAAAAAAACTGGGGCAAATGAAGAGGGTGAGAATGAGGGAGAAACCCATGTTGTGCCTGTCAGTCTTATACAGCCAAGTTTCCCACCAACCCAACAATGTCATTACTCAGCCAATAACAAACCTTCTCCTTACCCACCACCCAGTTATTCACAAAGGCCATCCCTATATCAACCACAAAGCCTGTCTGCCGCACTTTCAATGACGAACACCACCTTTAGCACAAACCAAAACACCAACCAAGAAATGAATTTTGCAGCAAAAAAGCCTGTAGAATTCACCCCAATTACGGTGTCCTATACTGACTTGCTCCCATATCTACTTGATAATTCAATGGTAGTCATAACCCCAGCCAAGGTTCATCAACCTCCATTTCTCCGAGAATACGACTCAAATCCAACGTGTGCTTGTCATGGAGAAGCCCCGGGGAGTTCCATTGAGCATTGTAGGGCCCTGAACCGTAAGTTGCAAGGTCTAATTAATGCGGGCTAGCTGAAATTTGAGGAGAATCGCGTGTAAATCCTGACATTGACAAGAGATGCCACACATGGGGCAATTTTGAAAGTTGTTGTTAGATGTCTCTAATGACTCCTAAGGATTTTCAAGTTTATACCATTATTGTAAACCACAGTTACAATGCTAAATAAAATGGATAAATTTGATATCTTTGTCCCTCATCCTCTCACAAATGCATCTTTGCTTATTCAACTTTCACCGGAATGTGGGTGCAAGCCATTGGTCTGTTTGCTCAAGCGACCTGCGCTCTTGAGTTTGGACTTCCAAGACCGTTCAATCAGAAATTACTCGTGCTACACATTTGGTGAGGGTGCTGTAAAACGACAAGTAAAGCAAAAATAAGTTTCAAAATAAAAATAAAATAGCATTTGATTGACTGTGTTTTCAAGTAAAAATATAGACGTTCATGTGACCTCATTTTATCATTCTAGAAAGTTTATCTTTTTTAGAGAGAAGTGAGTTATCAAGAATAGGAGTCATTTGACTTAATCCATCAACTGAAAAAAATCCTTCAACTATTTCTCGTCCTTGGAAAATTCTTTTTGCAAGAATCAACCGCTTCTTTCATTCTCCCTTGCTACAAGGTCATGATGAAAGATAACAATTGGTACCTCAAAGCCCTACACTGGGGCAATGAGGGGCACTGTGCATGAGCCTCAAGCGAACCTAGGGGTAGATAAAAAGTTCTCACCCGTCGATGTTTTTAAACAGAAAAGGGGGGGACAAACCCTGGCATTTCAATGGATTGATTAAACATAAAAAACTCCATTGTCGTCACTCCAAAATGGTCAAGTGACTAAATCAAACAAAACATACACTTTGAGGAAGTTCCCAGAGAGATTTGCAAAAGATAGGATAAGGTTGCATGAATTATCACCTCTTTCAAAATGACAATCAATCTGTGTTTTCCAAAAAAGTTAAATCAAAATCAAAATCACAAAATAGGGAAAGAATGTCATGAACATTGTACAACTTTCCGTTGCATTGCATTGTTTCATATAAAGTCCACATTTACCAAATTTCAAAGGTTGCATACATCTGCATCCCTAAAAATCATGTTAACTGTGTAGATTTCCTACACCTAATGTCCTGTCTTTTGGAATTTGGGATGACCGGTCCTCTCAATGAGTCAATCTCTTGCTTTCTAAAAAGGGTGGACCCTTGGGTACTAGTACCCTCACCTTCCCAGGACTACACGTCCTCACCTTCAGAGGGCTGCACGCCCTCACCTTCAGAAGGCTACACGCCCTCGCCTTCAGAGGACTACACGTCCTCGCCTTCAGAGGACTACACGTCCTCGCCATCAGAGGACAACACGTCCTCGCCTTCAGAGGACTACACGTCCTCGCCATCAGAGAACTACACGTCCTCGCCATCAGAGGGCTGCATGCCATCGCCTTCAGAGGGCTACGCGTCCTCACCTTCAGAGGGCTACATGCATGCCCTCAAAGGACTACGTGTCCTCACCTTCAGAGGGCTACATGCCCTCACCTTTAGAGGGCTACACGCCCTCACCATCAGAGGAATACACGTCCTCGCCATCAGAGGACTACACGTCCTCGCCTTCAGAGGGCTACACGCCCTCACCTTCAGAGGACTACATGTCCTCACCTTTAGAGGGTTGCACGTCCTTGCGTTCAGAGGGCCGCACACCCTCTCCTTTAGTGGGCTGCACGCCTTCGCTTTTAGAGGGCTAGACGCCCTCACCTTCAAAGGGTGACACATCCCCGACTTTAGAGGGCTACATGTCCTCACTTTCAGTGGGCTCCACATTCGCACCTTAAGAGAATTTAAGGTTCTCTGCCCTTAATGCTTAATCGAGACTTGCGCTCCGGGTTACGGGGGCCAGTAGTTTCCTTTTATCAGTTCAATTCTTGGGCCACCCCCTGATCCTGGAGGAGGGCCAACTGTACGAGCACAACTAGAGGAGGAGGCTATCGTACAGCCACTATGCATACTGGGGCAAGATTTCACTCGTGCCGTTACAAAGAGACGAGTGCGGATCATGTGCACAAACATGACCACTCTTACACAGATATAGATGATGTTGCCACTTAGCAACATTCTGCCCAGCGACCACAATGCCGATCTCCCCCTACGAAAGTATTAGTTGGTCTGTGCCATCGTGACATAGGTAAGTATGCACATTGCTCAACTGATTTCTGATGCCATCAACTATTTACAGGGGTCGCACCCACAAGACACCCAGTGGACCCGGAGAAGTCCAACAGGGCCCTGGGGTTTCCAGCTCGAGTTACGGGCCTCTGTCAGTCCTACAGGGTGCCTGTCCCCCCCAGCAAGGTCATACCATCGTGACATTGGTAAGTATGCACTTCTCTCAACTGATTTCTGATGTCATCTATTGTTTTCAGGGATCGCGCTCGCAAGACACCCAGTGGACCCGGAGAAGTCCAACAGGGTCTTGGGGTTTCTAGCTCTGATTACGGGCCTTTGTCAGTTCTACGAAGCACCCATCGCCCCCAACAAGGTCATTAGGCCCCCCATTAATCAGGCTTTCATCAAGAAGTACTGTGCCCCCGGAAGGCGCAGGGCGAGACACCACAGCAGCCTGGGGATGGCTGACAGCAGGCAACAGGCACACCGCCACCACCTCTAGAGTTCACCTCAGCTCATCCACAAAAAGGTTAGAGCGTTGCCTACGACACATGGCCGCCCAATAGGCGACCAAGTCCAAAGCCAAAGGTAAGCAAAGTACTAGGTCCGTGGCCGACAAGTCATCACGCGTCCAGCTCAAGACGTTAAAGAAGCGCTACTAGGAGGCAACCTAGTACCTTTTAAATTTCTGCTTGTTATTTGATCACCTTTTGTTTCTCAAGTCATAGTAGGACACACCTAGTTGCTCATGATCCTAGGAATTTAAATAAAACAAGCACAAGCTCAGAAGGTAGTCATACCTCACAAAATATATGTATGTGTGTTTAGGTAGCAAAAATACCTTGGATATGCATCTATATAGCAAAAATACTTCACAAAATATATGTATGTTTTGGTAGCAAGATACCTTGGATACGCATGTATATAGCAAAAATACCTCACAAAAATATACACATGTTTAGGTAGCAAAATACCTCAAAAAAAAAAAAAACAAAAACAAATTCCCAAGAACACAAAATATATCTTTCGACTGAAAAGCCAACATGCTTTTGAAAAGAATTAACTTCCAGCTTTTCTTTAAAAGAGATTCTCTAATCATGACCAGTTTTTGAAAAAAAATGTGTATGCACCTGAAGGGTGAATGCTGTGAAAATTTTCCTGAATGCCCAAAATAAACTCGGATGAATGCATGAATTGATAAAAGAACATGTTTTGGAAACACTGGGTTGACTTAAATAGGAAAAAATGAATCCTGAACCCTAGTATCACGTGACCATAAAAACTTGGTGCTTTAGTGTCCACATGGGTGCATGCATGACCAGTTTTGCATGAAATTTCCTAATCATCATTGTTGCATGTGTATCATGGAAATAATGTGGGACATCCCCTTTATCCCCGAACCGTTGGCCAAACCCTGACATATATCATGTCCAGCCATTCTACAAGCCTTGAGCCAAAATCCCAACTTACCATAAACCTTGACCCAGGGTGAGAATGTCAATCCTTGCCCTCGGAAGAAAACAAAAAAAAAAGAGAAAAGGAGAAAATTCCCGATCAAAAGAATCAGAAGAAAGCAAAAAGAGAAAATTCCCAATCAAAGATTGAGAGAAAGCAAAAAGAAAGAAAATTCTCGATCAAAGATCGGAAGAAAACAGAAGAAATATGCATAATGGTCTTTGGACCAGACATATTTGAGCAATATAGAATTGTCACCAAGTAAACAAGAAAAGAAAGGAAACCACGACCTAAAGTGGTCCTCTCCCTTTGATTGCCAACCAAAATCCTGTGCGTCGGTGACTTGTTCACCTCACACTAAATAAAAACAGAAAAGGAAAAGGCCAAGAACACTCAAAGCCAAATTTCCCACAAAAAAAAAACAAACCATTCCCAAGAAAAAGTCCTATTGATCCATGATCACGCATGTAATCTTTGATTTGATAGGAAATGATTTGCAAAATCAAGTCATGACATATCTATGGTTCAGAATTAGGATGAAACACTTACCTGTGTGAGATTGATACACTTTGAGTGATTTTCTTCTATTTTTGTTGGACCCAGCGTTTCCTCTAAATGGTCGTTTAGAAACGAAATGCTAACATCCAAAATCTCATTTATGGTTATGAGAAAATTTCATCAGCATACTCTCCTTCCCCAATAGACGCATTGTTTTTCATAAAAAAAATCATATGTTGCTCTGATCAGTTGAAGGTTTTGTTTCTTTACTAAAGCATGTTCCCATTTTAGTGAAAAAACACTGAGACTATTTTAGTCTCACAATTATCAAGAACTACGTAGGTCTGAGTTCCTCATCACAAATTGAGGATACGTAGGAGCAAAAGCCCTGCTTTTGTCGACCACCCCACCTTTGTTACCGTGACCCAAGAGTTCGGTGACATGCAGAGACACCTGACGGTAACCCGCAAACTTTCTTTTGCTATCTCTAAGACTCAACGCATGATAGCATGCAAAGACTAACGTCGTCTTCTGCACCGTTTGTCAATCGCGGCCAACAAGCCCATTGACACACGGAGATTTATGTCATCTTCCGCGCAGACAACATCTGTCTAGCACTAACTCGTGAAGTTAGGGGGCAGGCGAAAATACCCAAGTGGTTATCCGTATAAACATTCTTTTGCTATCTCTAAGACTCAACGCACGATAGCATGTAGAGACTAACGCCGTCTTCTGCACCCTTTGTCAATCATGACCAACAAGCCCGTTGACACGCGGAGATTTACGTCATCTTCCGCATAGACAACCTCTGTCAAGCACTAACCTGTGAAGTTAGGGGCAGGCAGAAATACCCAAGTGGTTATCCGTATAAACTTTCTTTTTCTATCTCTAAGACTCAACGCATGATAGCATGCAGAGACTAACGTCATCTTCTGTAACCTTTGTCAATCGCGACCAACAAGCCTGTTGACACGCGGAGATTTACGTCAGCTTCCATGCAGACAACCTCTGTCAGTACTAACCCGTTAAGTTAGGGGGCAGGCGAAAATACCCAAGTGGTTATTCGTATAAACATTCTTTTGCTATCCATCAGACCCAAAGCACGATAGCATGCAGAGACTAACATCGTCTTCTGCACCTTTTTTCGTCTTACCCGTGAAGTCAGGTGACATGCAGGGGAACCTTATGGTCCCGCACCTTTTGTCAACCAGGGGCAAACAAGCCCGTTGACGCGCAGAGACTAACATCGTCTCCTGCACCTTTTGTCGTCCTGACTCGTGAAGTCAGGTGACATACGGGGGAACCTTATGGTCCCGCACCTTTTGTCAACAGAGGCAAGCGAGCCCGTTGACACGCAGAGACAAATTATGGTCATCTGCACCTTTGTCATCCAGAGGCGACGGGCCCGATGACATGCGGGGAACCATTTGGTCTCGCACTTTTTTCACATTTTGTCATCTAGAGGCGGCGAGCCCGATAACATGCGGGGGAACCATTTGGTCCCGCATCTTTTTTTTCACTATCCAGAGACAATCAAGTCCAGAGCCCCATGAATTGATTGCCCAGCGCTGTTCATGCATCCTCCACCATCAAGTCTGGAGCCCCTTGAATTGATTGCCTAGCGTTGTTCATGCATCCTCCATCATTGAGTCCGGAGTCCCATGAATTGATTGCCTAGCATTGTTCATGCATCCTCCACCATCAAGTCCGGAGCCCCATGAATTGATTGCCTAGCGCTATTCGTGCATCCTCCATCATTGAGTCCGGAGCCCCATGAATTGATTGCCTAGCGTTGTTCATGCATCCTCCACCATCAAGTCCGGAGCCCCATGAATTAATTGCCTAGCGTTGTTCATGCATCCTCCACCATCAAGTCCGGAGCCCCACAAATTGATTGCCTAGCGCTGTTCGTGCCTAGCGCTGTTCATGCATCCTCCACCATCAAGTTCGGAGCCCCACGAATTGATTGCCTAGCGTTGTTTGTGCATCCTCCATCATCAAGTCCGGAGCCCCATGAATTGATTGCCTAGCGCTGTTCATGCATCCTCCACCATCAAGTCCGGAGCCCCACGAATTGATTTCCTAGCGCTGTTCGTGCATCCTCCATTATTGAGTCCAGAGTCCCATGAATTGATTGCCTAGTGCTGTTCATGCATCCTCCGTTATCAAGTACGAAGCCCCCAGTGAGGGGAAAATATAGTTTTTGTTATTTTCCCAATCGGTTCCTTCACCAAAAAATGTGTATAAGTGTATATTATGTTATTTTTTGTTCTGTGTTGTTCAGAGAAAAAGAAGGAGAGACGGGAGTCAATTATTTCAAATCATTTTGGTTGGAACTATTGTAATTGAGATCAATTAAATCCCCATGATGGGCAAAGGATGACCTTCGGGAATCATCATAGATTAATTATGGAAAAGGCTGAGATGGACAAAATCAATGTCTTATCTTTACTTTCCTCCTATCTCCGATAAAAGGTAAGTAAAGAGGGGCAACTATCATACCCTAATTTCGTCCGGGCACCATTGTTTGGTGGCATGCAACCTTCGCTTGACCGCCTCGAGGTACTTAACCCCCATCGTTAGGTAATCTGTAAAGTTCCGCAACATTCTGGAAGTAAAAAAGAAACATTGTTGCGCAATCCGTAAAGTTCTGCAACATTCTGGAAGTAAAAAAGAGCATTGTTGCGTAATCTGTACAGTTTCACGACATTCCGAAAAGAAAATGGATGTCGTTACTGAATCTGTAAAGTTTTGTGAGATTTCGGAAAGAAAACAACCAAAAACACAAAAATGAGGGGGTGAACTTATCAAGATAGGGGTGTAAATAGCAATTTGAGTCTAGGCCCTTCCGGAACATTTTGGAAGTTGGGTTGCTTAAGGAGGAAGCAAATGGGTGGCAAGCTCCTCCACGTTTTTGAAAAATGGTTTCCGTGGCTTCCGTAATGCTTTCGTAAAATTTCTGAAAACCTTGGGTAAGCATATTTCACTTAACATTGATGAAAGGGAAGAAAAAAAAAAGATGAAAATCAAATCCGAAACACTTCTGTAAGGCTTCCGTAACTTTTCCGTAAAATACGAAAAGGGGGTGAACTTAGTAATTTGGGTGCGCTTAGAAATCTTCTTCATTAAGTCTCTGGGCGGCAAGCACCTCTCTTTTTCCCTATAAATAGGGGAGGGGGGCTGTTTCAAAAAATATTCATCACCCCTTAGCTATGCATTTCGGCTATTTTGGGCAAAAAACACGTTTTCGTGAAGAAAAAATCGAGTCGAAGTGCTTCCGTAACGCTTCCGTAAGCGATTCTGTGGAAATTCTTCATCGTTCTTCACCGTTCTTCGTTCGTTCTTCGTCGTTCTTTGGTCTTCAACCGGTAAGTTCCCGAAATCGAATCTTTCAATTCATTCTATGCACCCTTAGTGGTCCCTACTTGTTTTGTGTACTTTCACTTTAATTTTGCTTACTTTCAGTTTTCTTTTCTTCCGTTCTTAACGTGCTTTAACCTTTTATTTAAGTCATTTTCTCGCCTAATAAATGATAAAATGAATTTCAACCGATCATTTGCGTTGTAATCTCGTTTAATCATTGTTAAAACAAAATCTAACCGATCATTCACGCTGTAATCTCGGTTAAACCAAAAAGGGCAAACTAATGATAAAATAATCAAAATATCTTTGAATAAAATAATCAAAAAAATCAATCGGACGTTTTTCTTAGGAAGTTTCCTTGGATCAATTGACTAATAATCAAAGTGAAACTAAGGTTAAAATCAACTCAAAAATCAAGCTTTGTCCGCAAAAAATCACTAAAAACCTGTCATACGCTAATTTCGTCTGGGGATTATTACTTGATGACATGCAACCTTTGATTAGCCGCTTCGAGATACTTGGCACCCTTTGTTGCACAATATGTGAAGTCCCGAGACGCGCCGGAAATCAAAAGAAAGCATGGTTACACAATCCGTGAAATTCCATAATGCAACGGAAACCAAAAGGAAGTATTGTTGCGCAATCCATGAGTTTCCGTAACTTCTTTGAAAGATAAAAAAAGAGTAAATACATGATCCGTAAGGATTCGTAACCTTACGGAAAGAAAATAAGTATCGTTACGAAATTCATAAAGTTTCGTAACGTTACGGAAAAAGAATCACCAAAAAAAGTAAAGGGGGGTGCATTTAGTAAAAAGGACGGTGTAAATAGAAATCAGGCCCACTTGGGCCTTCCAGATTCTTCCTCCAGAAGGCGGTTGCTTCTGGAGGAAGCAACCTTGCTCGCCTGGGTGAGCTGGGTGGCAAGCTCCTCCCCTATTTTGCTATAAATAGAGGAGTGAAGAGGAAAGGGGTTCAACCTTCTTGGCACTTCGTATTCTCTTTAAATTGCTGAGGAAAATTGTTTCCGTGAAGAAAATCCAAGCCGAGGCGCTTTCGTAACATTTCCGTGGGTAATTACACGAAGATTTTCAACCGTTCTTCGACATTCATCGTTCGTTCTTCGTTTTCTCCGATCTTCAACTGGTAAGTACCCAAACCGAGCTTTTCAATTCATTCTATGTACCCGTGGTGGTCCCCATTTGTTTCATGTACCTTTGTTCTCGTTTTCATTTACTTTCCGTACCCCCTTTTGACGTGCTTCAGTCATTTATTTAAGTCATTTCTCGCCTAATCAAAAAATAAAATAAATTTCCACCAATCATTTGATTTGTAATATCCGTTAATTTCTGTTAAAATGAATTCCGACCGTTCGGTCGTGCCGTAACCACATTGGAAATCAAAAAAGAGGTAAAATAAATAATATAATAATAAAAAAAATACCTTTTAGTAAAATGAAGCGAAAAAATCAATCGGACTTTTTCTCTTTGGGATTTCTCATTTTTAATTGAATTGACTAATAACTAAAGTGAAACTAAGGCTAAAATCAACTCGCCTAGTCAAGCTCGTCCACAAAAAAGTCACTAAAAAGGGTTTGAAAGTTTATCATCTCAGTTTTCCTTATCAAGTAAATGGATCATTTTTAAGGTCTAACGCCTTAAAATGATCACCCTTCAAGTAAAAAGAATCGCTTGATTCACTCTTAAAAAAGAACTACCTAGGTCTTATTTCCTATTCTATGGAGGGTACGTAGGAGCAAAAGCCCCGCTTTTGTCGACCTCAAAAATAAAAAGAAATCAAAGGTAAGATAACACAATTTCACAATTCTAAAATATAGGCTGTTGTCCTTTGAGACAAACGTGAGAGGTGCTAATACCTTCCTCAAACGTAAATACAACTCCCGAACTTAGAATTTTCGTTTCGACCGGTTTCCTTCTGTTTTTCCAACGTTTTCCACAAATAAACGTTGGTGGCGACTCGGCGCATCTTTCCTCCTTTGGGAAGCGCACCCGTCAGCCTCGCCTCGCACGCCCGCAAAAGGGCATGTTGTGACAGTTGGCGACTCCACTGGGGACTTTTTTTAGAGAGTTAGGCCTATTTTAAGGAATTGTGGAATTGTGAAACTTTGTGTGTGCCTTTGTCGAATTGTGTAAAATGTAAATAACTGTTGTCTATTTCACATTCTTTACACTACATTCTAAGCACCCACGGGTTTGAGTAAAAAAGGGGCCCTATACCCAGGTTCATGGGAATTTAAGCAGTGGAGGTGAATCTATGATCATGCTAGGTCTTCGACTTGCTTGATAATAGTGAAACCTCGTCTAGAGCTTTCTCTCTTTATAATATGTTGTCGCTGGTATTCCATACCGCCACAATATTATTATCTTGAGTGATGATACCTCTAGAAAACAGTCGTGTGAGTTATGAATCATTGGGAGTAGTTATTAGAGACCCCTAGATACTATCCTGTAGGTCCCTAAAATAGGGGCACGGAGAAAACACGCTGCGTGCCGTATTAAACACTACCATGCATGTAGTCCTAAATGTCATATACGCCTTTGCTTGTAATTATTTATGGATATTGTCGTACTCTGTGCATCCCCCTGTTGCGCATCTGCATCATGCCGTCACACATGCGTTGTATGTTGGTCTCATCCTTTGTCATGGGAAGCCGGAAAATCCATATCACCTTCTTAAACTGCACGCATGGGGCACTGCACCCCCAAATGTGCAGTAAGGAGAAATGATTTTCCAGGCTCTCGTGTCCGTAAATGCATTCATATCATGCACCGCATAAACATCTCTTTAGCATCATAATGAACATATCGTTCCTGCATTTGTCCGTTATCACATTCCCATTTTGCATGAGTCATTGCATCATCATGCATATGCGTTCAACATACTTTTTGATCTACATGTTTGCTCATACATGATCCTTGTATTTTCCTCTACAAAACAAAAACAAAAAAAGGGAAGCATGAAAATTCATGATGCATTCTTAGTTGCATGTGTTAGGTACCATGAGCCAACCATGTTGGGATCATAAACCCATTTCTAAAATTTTAAAAAAACACAAACAACAAAACAAAATGATTGAGGATGGTACCTAATGCGTGGTTAATTAAGAAAGGATGTCTCTTCGGGCATCTCAATCTCATAATTACATTTTCCATGCATAGCATGCGTATTCTCGAGTCTTTCATCCCTATGAAATGTTGTTGAAGTATTGGCGATCAAAATTGCCATTCCCTAGGTTATGGGGTTGAACCAAGCTGGCGCTTTTACAAAAAGGTTCATCGAGTCAAGTTGAAGCATGGAAGTAACCATCTTGCAAAAATTGGGGCAAAAGATGGATCGTGTTACATCATTGCTTCGTCTACTGCCAAACACGTTTAGAATTGTTGGTATCCTTGTTACTTCCAGCTTCACCTTGACAAAGATGTCATGGACCATGTTGAAAATCTAAATTGATTCAACCCCATGTCCTGCGTAAAAATTCGCAATACTTCAACTATGCATCATTCGCGTACATCCATACTTTTCATTGGTTGCATTGCTCATTACATTCTTTCATTGAAAAATAAAATAAAAAAAGAACATAATCATTGTTATAAAAAAAAAGAAAAAAAAACATGCTTTACGGTGCCCTTACTGTACCCGTGCTAGAGTTAGAGTAATGGGTAAAGCGGAGGAGGTACAAGAGTAGATGGAGGCCGACATGGAGGCCATGAAAGAGCAAATGGCCACAATGATGGAGGCCATGATGAGCGTGAAGAAGATAATGGAATCCAATGCGGTTGCAATTGCCGCTACCAGCGTTGTTGCTAAGGTGAACCCGACGTCCCCATCCGGCATCAACCAAATGAATCATCCAACCTCAGATATGGTAGGCAAAGATTTGGGAAGTACGGGCGGCCCCCATGATGTGCAAATTCAAAATGAGCACGCCTTCTCGCCATATGGCTTGCCTCTCAACTATACGCCACCCAATGTGGCGTACACTCCCAATAAGAATGTCAATAACTCCACTCCTATACCCATTGAGAGCCAAAAACCCCAAACTGATCATGCACATGTCTCTTAAACTGTGGGGGAGACACATGAAATTCCCCATCACAATCTAGCCGACTTCGAGCCTTGGCTCGGATATGCCACTGAAGGGCAAGCAGTTGGTGGTATATCCCTTGAAAACACTTCGGAAGGCCCTCAATATCACCCCCAGCTACACCTCTTGCATTCCACAACAAGTAAAAACCCTCATGCTATGATAGAAATGGGAAAGTTGGATCATCTAGAGGAAAGGCTCAGGGCTATTGAAGAAGGTGAAGATTATGCCTTTGCTAACCTAGAAGAGTTGTTCCTAGTACCGAATATCATCACCCCTCCCAAGGTCAAGGTGCTGGACTTTGACAAGTACAAAGGGACTACTTGCCCCAAGAACCATCTAAAGATGTATTATTAGAAGATGGGGGCATACGCAAAAGATGAGGAATTGCTGATACATTCCTTCCAAGAAAGTCTTACTGGGGTAGCTATTACCTGGTACACTAACTTGGAACCTTCCCGAGTCCATTCTTGGAAGGACCTAGTGGTTGCCTTCGTTAGGCAGTGTCAGTATAATGTCTTCGAATAGGATGCAACTACAGAACATGTACAAAAAGGGGGCACGAATCTTTCAAAAGAATACGCCCAAAGGTGGAGAGACCTGGCAGCTCAAGTGGCACCTCAATGACGGAGAAAAAAATGATGACAATGATAGTAGACACATTACCAGTATTCTACTATGAAAAGATGGTGGGCTACACACCTTCAAGCTTTGATGATATGGTCTTCACCGAAGAAAGGATCAAAGTGGGTCTAAAAAGAGGCAAATCTAATCATCACGCTTTGATAAATGCAAAAAAAAAAAAACTAGGGCAAATGAAGAGGGTGAGAATGAGGGAGAAGCCCATGCTGTGTCTGCCATTCCTATACAGCCAAGTTTCCCACCAACCCAACAATGTCATTACTCAGCCAATAACAAATCTTCTCCTTACCCACCGCCCAGTTATCCACAAAGGCAATCCCTAAATCAACCACAAAGTCTGTCTACCGCACTTCCAATGACAAACATCACCTTTAGCACAAACCAAAAACACTAACCAAGAAATGAATTTCGCAGCGAGAAAGCCTGTAGAATTCACCCAAATTCCAGTGTCCTATGCTGACTTGCTCCCATATATACTTGATAATTCAATGGTAGCCATAACCCCAGCCAAGGTTCATCAACCTCCATTTCTCCAAGAATACGACTCGAACGCAACGTGTGCCTGTCATGGAGGAGCCCCGGGGAATTCCATTGAGCATTGTAGGGCCTTGAAGCGTAAGGTGCAAGGTCTAATTTATGCGGGCTGGCTGAAATTTGAGGAGAATCACGTGTAAGTCCTGACATTGACCAGAGGTGCCACACATTGGGCAATTTTGAAAGCTGTTGTTAGATGTCTCTAATGACTCACCAGGATTTTCAAGTTTATACCATTATTGTAAACCACAGTTACAATGCTAAAAAAAATGGATAAAGTTGATATCTTTGTCCCTCATCCTCTCACAAACGCATCTTTGCTTATTCAACTTTCACCGGAATGTGGGTGCAAGCCATTGGTCTGTTTGCTCAAGCGACCTGTACTCCTGAGTTTGGACTTCCAAGACCGTTCAATCAGAGATTACTCGTCTTGCACGTTGGTTGGGGTGCCGTAAAACAGCGAGTAAAGTTCAAAACAAATAAGTTTCAAAATAAAAATAAAAAAAGAGAGTTCAAAAAGAAAAAAAAAAGCATTTGATTGACTGTGTTTTCAAGATGTTCATGTGACCTCATTTTATCATTTCGAAAAGTTTGTCTTTTTAGAGAGAAGTGAGTTATCAAGAATAGGATGTTGGATAAATGGCCTCAGTTATCTTAAGAAAGGGGGGGGGGGTTGAATTAAGATACAAAGACTATTCCCCAATTAAACTTTCACTCTCCTTTTGTTTTTTTGGATTAATAATGCACCCTTAGCATGAATTACTCAAAAGACAATTCAAAATAAACTTCTTTAAAGCAAAAGATAAATAGCAATAAATAAAAGAAGTTTAAGGGAATAGAGGAATGCAAACTTGATTTATACTGGATCGTCCACTTCCCGTGCCTACGTCCAGTCCTCAAGCAGCCCACTTGAGATTTTCCACTCTCTTTGTAAAACTCATTTTACAAAGTCTGAACCACACAGGGACAACCCTTCCCTTGTGTTCAGGAATCCTCTACAACAAGAGACCCACGGTCAATCAAAATTCCTTATTGAATATGCAAGTGGTTGACCAAGGAATCTTTTTGAGAGGATAAGACATTTCAGTTCGGAAACTCTCTTAATCTTTTGAGAGGATAAAACCTTTTTGGGCAATGAAAACTCTCTTTAAATTCATGTTTCCAAGTCACCTTTGATGTCCATTCATAAAACATTTGAATAGATGTGACTTTTGGAAATTATTTTATGAAAATCCCCTCTGGTAATCGATTACAAGACTTGTGTAATCGATTACAGGCTTTAAAATTTGAATTAAAACGTTCAATAAACTGTTGGTAATCAATTACCATCCATGCGTAATCAATTACATGTTATAAATTTTGAATTCAAATTTCTAGTGACTGTTATAAACATTTTCAACTGCTGGTAATCGATTACCAGAGAGCAAATCTCAATTTGAAATGATAGAATTCTTTGGTCAAACCTTTTGTTTGTTTTCAATTTGGAAACTTCTTCCTAAAGATTCTAGAGATCAACTTGATCATATATCTTGATTTTCTTGGATTCTTGTCTTGAATAAAACTTAGAAGCACTTGATCCTTTAGCATCATCAAGACATCAAAACATCTTGCTTCTACATAGGAGTCATTTGACTTAATCCATCAACTAAAAAATCCTTCAACTATTTCTCGTCCTTGGAAAATTCCTTTTGCAAGAATCAACTGCATCTTTCATTCTTCCTCACTACGAGGTTGTGAAAACAAGACAACGATTGTACCTCAAAGCCTTACACTGGGGCAATGAAAGGCACCATGCAAAAACCTCAAGCGAACCTAGGGGCAGATTAGAAGCTCTCACCCAATAGGTTCCCAGCTACAAGGTCATGACGAAAGATAACAATTGGTACCTCAAAGCCTTACACTGGGGCAATGAGGGGAATCATGCATGAGCCTCAAGTGAACATAGGGGCAAATCAAAAGTTCTCACCCGTCGATGTTTTTAAATAAGGAAAAAGGGGGGGAGACAAACCCTGGAATTTCAATAGATTGATTAAACGTCAAACGGCTCCATTGCCGTCACTCCAAAATGGTTAAGTGACTAAATCAAACAGAACATACACTTTGAGGGAGTTCTCGGAGAGATTTGCAAAAGATAGGATAAGGTTGCATGAATTATCACCTTTTTCAAAGGGTAGTCAATCTGTGTTTTCCAAAAAGATTAAATCAAAATCAAAATCACAAAATAGGGAAAGAATGTCATGAACATTGTACAACTTTCCATTGCATTTCATTGTTTCATATGAGGTCAGCGTTACCAAGTTTCACAACAAAGGTTGCATGCGTCTGCATCCCTAAAAATCATGTTAACTACATAGATTTCCTACATCTCGTGTCTAATCTTTTTGGATGACCGGCCCTCTCGATGAGTCAATCTCTTGCTTTCTCATAAAGGTGGACCCTTGGGTACTAGTACCTATCACCTTTAGAGGACTGTATGTCCTCGCCATCAGAGGACTGCACATCCTCGCCTGCAGAAGGCTGCACGCCCTCGCCTTTAGAGGGCTACACATCCTCATTTTCAGTGTGCTCCATATGCACACCTTAGGAGAATATAAGGTCCTTTGACCTTAGATGTTTAACCGAGACTTGTGCTCCCGGTGAAGGGGCCAGTAGTTTCCTTTTATCAGTTCCTGGGCCATCCCCTGATATTGGAGGGCAACCAACTGTGCGAGCACATCCAGAGAAGGAGGCTATCACGCATCTAGTATGCATACTGGGGCAAGATTTCACCCGTGCTGCTGCAAAAAGACGACTGCGGATCATGCGCACCAACATGGCCACTCTTACATGGATATGGATGACGTTGTTATTTAGCAACATTCTGCCCAGCGACCACAATGCCAATCTCCCCCTGCAGATGTATCAGTTGGTCTGTGCCGTCATGACATAGGTAAGTATGCACATGGCTCAATTGATTTCTGATGTCATCTATTGTTTGCAGGGATCGCGCCCACAAGACGCCTAGTGGACCCAAAGAAGTCCAACAGGGCCCTGGGGTTTCCAGCTCTGATTGCGGGCCTCTGTCAGTCCTACAGGGTGCCCGTTCCCCCAGCGAGGTCATGCCATCGTGATATAGGTAGGTATACATATGGTTCAACTGATTTCTAATACCATCTATTGTTTGCAGGAATCAGACTCACAAAGACACTCAGTGGACCCAAAGAAGTCCAACAGGGCCCTGGGGTTTCTAGCTCTAGTTACGGGCCTCTGTAGTCCTACAGGGTGCCTGTTCCCCCCGACAAGGTCACGTCATCATGACATAGGTAAGTATGCACATCGCTCAACTGATTTCTGATTTCATCTATTGTTTGCAGGGATCGCGCCTGCAAGACACCCAGTGGACCCGAAGAAGTCCAATAGGGTCTTGGAGTTGTCAAGCTCTAATTACGGGTCTCTGTCAGTTCTACGAAGTGCCTGTCACCTCCAGCAAGGGCATCAGGCCCCCTACTAATCGAGCTTTCATCAAGAAGTACTGCGTCCCCAGGCAGGCGCAGGGCGAAACACCACAGCAGCCTGGGGATGGCCGGCAGCGGGCAACAGACGCACCGCCATCACCTCTAGAGTTCACCTCAGCTCATCCACAAAAAGGTTAGAGCGTTGCTTACGACCCATGGCCGACCAATAGGCGACCAAGTCCAAAGCCAAAGGTAAGCAAAGTACTAGGTCCGTGACCGACAAGCCATCAAGCGTCCAGCTCAAGACGTTAAAGAAGCACTACTAGGAGGCAACCTAGTACCTTTTAAGTCTCTTCTTGTTATTTGATCACTTTTGTTTCTCAAGTCATAGCAGAACACGCCTAGTTGCTCATGATCCTAAGAATTTAAATAAAACAGGCATAAGCTCGGAAGGTAGTCATACCTCACAATATATATATATATACATATATATATATATATATATATATATAGATATATGTATGTATGTTTAGGTAGAAAGATACCTTGGATATGCATGTATGTAGCAAAAAATACTTCACAAAATATATATATGTATGTTTAGGTAGAAAGATACCTTGAATATGCATGTATGTAGCAAAAATACTTCACAAAATATATATATGTATGTTTAGGTAGCAAGATACCTTGGATATGCATATATATAGCAAAAATATCTCACAAAACATATATATGTATGTTTAGGTAGCAAGATACCTTGGACACGCATGTATATAGCAAAATACCTCACAAAAATATACGTATGTTTAGGTAGCAAAATACCTCATGAAAAAAAAGAGAGCAAAAAGAGAGCGAGCAAGAAAAGAATAAGAAGGAAGAAAAAAAATAGAAAATAAAAAATAATAAAGGTTGTCTAGCTAAAAAACAACATGCTTGCGAAAAGAGATAACTTCCAGCTTTTCTTTGAAAAATTCACTTATCATAACCAGTTTTTGAAAAAATGTGTATACACCTGAAGGGTGAGTGCTGTGAAAATTTTCCCGAACGCCCAAAATGGACTCGAATGAATGCATGAATTGATAAAAAACATATTTTGGAAACACTAGGTTGACTTAAGTAGGGAAAATGAATCCTGAGCCCTAGTGTCACATGGCCATAAAAACTTGATGCTTGAGTGTCCACATGGGTGCATGCATGACCAGTTTTGCATAAAATTTCCTAATCATCATTGTTGCATGTGTATCATGAAAATAATGTAGGACATCCCCTTTATCCCCGAACCGCTGGCCAAACCCTGACATATATCATGACCAGCCGTTCTACAAGCCTTGAGCCAAAATCCCAACTTATCATAAACCTTGACCCAGGGTGAGAATGTCAATCCTTGCCCTAGGAAAACAACAAAAAAAGAAAAGAAAAATTCCCAATCAAAGAGTGGGAGAAAGAAAAAAAAGGAAAGAAAATTCCTGATCAAGGATCGGAAGAAAACAAAAGAAACATCCAGAAAGGTCTTTGGACCAGACAATATCTGAACAATACAGAATTATCACCAAGTAAACAAGGAAAAGGAAACCACGACCTTCTCGCCACGCACTAAACAAAAACAGAAGAGGAAAAGGCAAAACACTCAAAGCCAAATTCCCCACCTAAAAACCATTCCCAAAATAAGTCCTATTGATCCATGATCACGCATGTAATCTTTGATTTGATAGGAAATAATTTGCAAAATCAAGTCATGACATATCTATGGTTCGGAATTAGGATAAAACACTTACCTGTGTGAGATTGATACACTTTGAGTGATTTTCTTCTATTTTTGTTGAACCCAGTGTTTCCTCTAAATGGTCGTTTAGAAACGAAATGCTAACATCCAGGGTCTCATTCATGGTTATAAGAAAATTGCATCAACATACTCTCCTTCCCCAATAGACACATTGTTTTTCATCCAAAAAAAAAAACATATGTTGCTCTGATCAGTTGGAAGTTTTTGTCTCTTTACTGAAGTATGTTCGCATTTTAGTAAAAAAAAACTCCGAGACTATTTTAGTCTCACAATTGTCAAGAACTACGTAGGTCTGAGTTCCTCATCACAAATTGAGGATACGTAGGAGCAAAAGCCCTGCTTTTGTCGACCACCCCACCTTTTGTATGCTATATTTTGTTTAATTGAGGGACTAACGTTTGTTTCATTTTGATTGACTTTTGTTTTGTGCATACATGTCGTTTGAACTGTTATGTTAGTATTTACTTCGTTGTTATCAATAGTGTTTGTTGAAGTTTCGGAATCGTGTAGATTTTTTTCATTTTTTAGGAACATTGTCCAAAATAAAAATAAAATGAACCAAAATCATGATAAAAAGAAAGAAGTGTTGTGAATAAAATGTCTACATATATAAAGAAAAAGAAAAATGTTTTTATATATGTATGTAAAAGGAAAATGTGTATAGAAGGATTTTTTGTGTGTGTAAATAATGTGTGAAAAGAAATTCTTGTGTGTGTGAGCGACGAGTGTATATAAAGAAACTTTTGTATAAACTACGGGTATGTGTGGGAAAAAATGAAAAAAGGAAGTCTTTTGAGCATGAATAGGGTTTGTATATAGATTGTGTTGACGTCAAGAAAAAGAGTTCTAATGCGTGTACAGAAAAAGTTCGTCATGTATAAGAATGTAGGTGTACAAAGAAAAGTTTTCCTCATAGAGGGCAATGGATGTATAGTTTTGTGAATATAAAAATGAAACAAAAAAGGAAAAAGAAGGAAACACCTCGAAGGTCGGCATGTTATAGTTAGGAAGAATAGATCATTCGTAGAGAGCAAACGTATCTTCTGGAAACAAGGGACTGACGCTAAGAGTTTATTTTTCTGAATAACTGAGATAAAGAATGGGTGAATCCATTGAACTAATGAAAGAACATAATTTGGAAACGTTGGGTCTGTTTGTGTAAATTCCCAACCGTAGTATCACAATGCCATAAACGGGATGCTTGGGTGCCCACCTGGCTGTGGCCATGACTAATTTTGCACGTTGTTTCCAAATCATCATTGTCACGCGTGCCTTGTGGAATAATATGGAAGTTCGGCCCGAGACCGACACCTTGACACCCGAATTTTTTTTGCCCCAGATATCAAGATCGAGCTTCCACGATAAAAGCCCCCGTCGAGACCCAACCTTAGACTATTTTGGACCTTGGCCTATCAAAAGAATCCTCATCCTTTCCCTCGAAGCAAAGGACAGCGGAATCTCCTCAAGGGATAGCAAATAGAATGCTAAAACCCGATTTCCCAAACAAAGAAAAAGGAGGAAGTGAAAAGAAAAGAAAGAAAAGGAAAAAATGAAAAGAAAGGAAAAAAAGGATTCCCGATTGAAGATCAAAAGGAAGTAAAAATGGAAAATCGGAGGAAAACAGAGTAATTCTCAATCAATGAAAGAAAGAGAACAAAAAATCTTCAGACTGGATAAATTTTCGGCAAGGTAAGTGACTGCCGGCAAAAGAAAACCCATTTTTTGGTGGTTCTTCCTTTCAGATTGCCATTCAAAGTCATTCTCGACTGGCGATATCCCACCCCACATAAACAAAGAGGAAAAGATCGAAACACCCAGCTTCCTCTCCAAAAACACTACCCTCAAGAAAATCCTATTAATCCGTGATCGTACGTGTGATCTTTGATTCGATAGGAAATCGTGTGCAAAATAAAGTCATGGTGCAGTTATGGTTTGGGATTAGGGTAAAGCACTTGCATGTGTGAGTTTGTTATACACTATGAGTGATTTATTCCCAGTTTCAGCTTAACCCGATGTTTCCCCTGAATGTTCATTTAAAAGCTAAAAGTTAACATCCTGCCTTTCATTTTTGGGTACAAGGAAGATTACCCTTGGCATAAGTATATTGTTTCTCTAAGATATGGTGCTCTCGCGAATGATTTATTTTTCTTTGCAAAAAGCATGTTTGCCATTTTTAGGTGGAAAAAACCCAGTGGACCATTCGGTCCTACCAACTACTTTTTTTCGGAGCCCCATGAATTGATTGTCATTCATGCATCCCCCACCAACGAGTTTGGAGCCATGCGTAGTGATTGCCTAGTGCAATCCTCCATTCTCCAATGTGTTCTTCACCGTCAAGTGCAGACCCTCTTGACTGGGAAATGTGGTCTTTGTTATTTTCCTGATTGATTCCTCCACCGACGAGTTTGGAGCTGTGCCTAGTGATTGCCTAGTGCAATCCTCCATTCTCCAATGTGTTCTTCACCGTCAAGTGCGGACCCTCTTGACTAGGAAATGTGGTCTTTGTTATTTTCCCGATTGATTCCTCCACCAACGAGTTTGGAGCTATGCGTAGTGATTGCCTAGTGGAATCCTCCATTCTCCAATGTGTTCTTCACCGACAAGTGAAGACCCTCTTGACTGGGAAATGTGGTCTTTGTTATTTTCCCGATTGATTCCTCCACCAACGAGTTTGGAGCTATGCGTAGTGATTGCCTAGTGCAATCCTCCATTCTCCAATGTGTTCTTCACCATCAAGTGCGGACCCTCTTGACTGGGAAATGTGGTCTTTGTTATTTTCCCGATTGATTCCTCCACCAACGAGTTTGGAGCCATGCGTAGTGATTGCCTAGTGCAATCCTCCATTCTCCAATGTGTTCTTCACCGTCAAGTGCGGACCCTCTTGACTGGGAAATGGGGTCTTTGTTATTTTCCCCATTGATTCCTCCACCAACGAGTTTGGAGCCATGCGTAGTGATTGCCTAGTGCAATCCTCGATTCTCCAATGTGTTCTTCACCGTCAAGTGCGGACCCTCTTGACTGGGAAATATGGTCTTTGTTATGTTCCCGATTGATTCCTTCGCCAAACATGTATATATGTATATTATGTTATTGTTGTTTTTGTTGTTGTTTGTATTTTGTTTTGTGTTGTGCAGAAAAAAGAAGGAGTAGAGACAAGAGTCGTCATAGACTAATCACGAAAAGGGCAAGACGAACGAAATCAGTGTTTTTATCTTTACTTTCCTCTTAACTCCGATAAAAGGTAAGTAAAGAGGGGCAACTGTCATACCCTAATTTCGTCCGGGGATTATTACTTGATGACATGCAACCTTTGATTGGCCGCTTCGAGATACTTGGCACCCTTTGTTGCACAATATGTGAAGTCCCGAGACATGTCGGAAATCAAAAGAAAGCATGGTTACGCAATCCGTGAAATTCCATATTGCAACGGAAACCAAAAGGAAGTATTGTTGCGCAATCCGTGAGTTTCCGTAACTTCTTCGAAAGATAAAAAAAAAAGAGTAAATACATGATCCGTAAGGATTCGTAGCCTTACGGAAAGAAAATAAGTATCGTTACAAAATTCGTAAAGTTTCATAACGTTACGGAAAAAGAATCACCAAAAAAAGTAAAGGGGTGCATTTAGTAAAAAGGGGGGTGCAAATAGAAATTAGGCCCCCTTGGGCCTTCCAGATTCTTCCTCCAGAAGGCGGTTGCTTCTGAAGGAAGCAACCTTGCTCGCCTGGGCGAGCTGGGTGGCAAGCTCCTCCCCTATTTTGCTATAAATAGGGGGAGGAGTGAAGAGGAAAGGGGTTCAGCCTTCTTGGCACTTCATATTCTCTTAAAATTGCTGAGGAAAATAGTTTCCGTGAAGAAAATCCAAGCCGAGGCGCTTCCGTAACGTTTCCGTGGGTAATTACGCGAAGATTTTCAACCGTTCTTCGACATTCATCGTTCGTTCTTCGTTTTCTTCGATCTTCAACTAGTAAGTACCCCAAACCGAGCTTTTCAATTCATTCTATGTACCCGTGGTGGTCCCCATTTGTTTCGTGTACTTTTATTCTCGTTTTCATTTATTTTCCGTACCCCCTTTTGACGTGTTTCAGTCATTTATTTAAGTCATTTCTCGCCTAATCAAAAAATAAAATAATTTTCCACCGATCATTTGATTTGTAATATCCGTTAATTTCTGTTAAAATGAATTCCGACCATTCGATCATGCTGTAACCACGTTGGAAATAAAAAAAGAGGTAAAATAAATAATATAATAATAAAAAAATACCTTTTAGTCAAATGAAGCGAAAAAATCAATCGGACGTTTTCTCTTTGGGATTTCTCATTCTTAATTGAATTGACTAATAACTAAAGTGAAACTAAGGCTAAAATCAACCCGCCTACTCAAGCTCGTCCACAAAAAAGTCACTAAAAAGGGTTTGAAAGTTTATCATCTAAGTTTTCCGTATCAAGTAAATGGATCCTTTTTAAGGTCCAACGCCTTAAAATGATGACCCTTCAAGTAAAAAGAATTGCTTGATTCACTCTTAAAAAAGAACTACGTAGGTCTGATTTCCTCTTCGATGGAGGGTACGTAGGAGCAAAAGCCCCGCTTTTGTCGACCTCAAAAATAAAAAGAAATCAAAGGTAAGATAACACAATTTCACAATTCTAAAAAATAGGCTGTTGTCCTTTGAGACAAACGTGAGAGGTGCTAATACCTTCCTCAAACGTAAATACAACTCCCGACATTAGAATTTTCGTTTCGAACGGTTTCCTTCGTTTTTTCCAACGTTTTCCACAAATAAACGTTGGTGGCGACTCCGTGCATCTTTCCTCCTTTGGGAAGCACACCCGTGAGCCTCGCCTCGCACGCCCGCAAAAGGGCATGTTGCGACAAAACCGTTTTAAGGTCCAACGCCTTAAACGATCCTCTTTACTTTTATCGGTTAACATGGACCGTTCAAAAGCATAAAATCAACATGTAACTTTACCGCTTTTGCGAGAACTACATAGGTCTGATTTCCTCTTCGATGGAGGATACGTAGAAGCAAAAGCCCCGCTGTTGTCGACCTCGTGAGATGGTTAGAGGTCCAACGCCTTAGCTTTCTCACCAAGTAAAATGGATCATTTTAAGGTCCAACGTCTTAAATGATCCCCTTCCAAGTAAAAAGAATCACTTGATTTGCCCCTTTTGAAAGAACTACGTAGGTCTGATTTCCTTATCACAATTGAGGAATACGTAGGAGCAAGGGAAACACCCTTGTCGACCACAAAAAGATAAAAAATACAAAAATGCATAAAAAGACATAAAAACGTAAAATAGGGAAAATAAAACAATTTGAAGACATCTTTGCACACTCGATTAAAGGCTGTCATCCTTTGTGACGGACGCGTGGGGTGCTAATACCTTCCCCATGCGTAAATTCAACTCCCGAACCTTTTACACTTAAAGTTCATAGACCACACCTTTCCGGTTTTTCCAACGTTTTCCTCGGATAAACATTGGTGGCAACTCCGTGCATCTTCCTCCCATGGAAGACGCACCCATGAGCCCTCGCGTCGCCCTCCCACCGAAGGGTAGGTTGCGACACTATGTTATTTTAATCGATTACTTGCATGTCTGTTGTGGAACTGAGATTGCTTGTAAGAATTCCATATGCATAGTGAAGATCTAATTTGGGTTGGATTAGATAATTGGATTAGCTTCTCTAGAAATAGAGAGTGAACTAGTATAAGAATTGGTGTACATCTTCTCTTGATCTTATCTTTCTTTCTCATTTTGGTCTTGAGAAATTTATTGAAGGTTAAAGAAAATATTTTTTTTAAGTAAGAGCTTTAATAAAAGATTGTGTAAAGGGTGATTGATTAAATATTGGTTTGTCAAAGGTTTGTGATACGATCCTTGGAAAAGATGTTTTTTTTAACTTTAATTTTTAAAGTCTAATTTGATTTAAAAACCAATTCACCCCCCTCTAGGTTTATGAGTTCCATCATCTTTTTTGAGAGAGGGAGTTGAAAGTGGTCGTGGAGAAGATCGAACATAACCATGCATTGTTTCTTCATACTACCTTGGATTCTTTCGAGAATGCCTTGGATTAGGTTGAATTTCTTAACCCAATAATGTAGTTGAATCTTTCAGGTATCAATCCAAGATACCAAGTCAAAGATGGGGTTTGGTTGGTGTACTACAAGGTCAGGAATAAATGGGTTGAGGGGAATCTAGTTTCCACTTGCAATGGATGATGATGGTGTCAGAGCCGAGAATGTTGCTGCAAAGGATGTTGTTGACACCCTTGGTGATGAAGTCGCCTTTCATGTGGTTGTTGGTGAGATGACTGGCAGAGATGTAAGATTGTCAGAAACTCCCGCTAATGAGGTCTCAAAGGTGGTAGTGATAGAGGATGCCAAAAATGACCGAGTTTAGAAGGACCGGGATGCCAGTTTTCTTTGTACCTTGTTATTATTGGTTGGCACTTATTTTTTTCTTGTTTAATTTGTTTTGGATATGGATTGGTTGTCATTTGGCCTTTCCCTATAACTTGATGTTACAAATAACCTAGCCAATATCTTATTACTTTTGATTGTTTCGAACTTTGAATTTGTCCCTTTATTGAATGTGTTTTTACTGCCTTGCCATATGTTTTTGTTTGCTATTTATCATTTCTCAATTGCTCAAATGTTCAACAACCTCATTCCCTTTGGTGGTTATAAGTAGAACCTTTGCTTTGGATGAATTCATTCATTTGTGATCCTTAGTCTTCTGAGTGTTGCCCCTTGCAAGACATTAGGGTATATGACTAGAGCATTTTCTAGATTTTTCATTGTGACTGAGGCACCTTCAGATGAGGACGAGTCCAACCTCCAAAGGACTTTGTCACTTTGGTGACAAGGTTTGCAAGTGTAGGTAAGGGGAGAGTCCATGTTTCTTATCCCAATCGCTCACTATCTAGCTCATGGCCATGGGGTTTTTCTTTTCCAACCTATGTTTGGCAACTCCATATGAGAAATTCATTAATTGTATGTCAACATCAATTATCCAATTTAGTCTCAATGTTACTTCTGTGATAGGCTATTTAGGTAATTGATGTCATCGTGGAACCAAAGTCGTGGTCCTTCGGGCTATGTCAGATAATTGATGACTACGTTCGACAGTGACTTTCTAAGTCTCTGTTGACTTCAGATCTATGTCAGCGTATGTTCTTGTTGGAATAACTATGCATCGGTCGATTCTAATTTGACTTCATGTGTTTTTTTTTATTTTACATTTTAAGTTGATGTCGAATGTGGTGTTCTTTCTGGCCATTGGTGCTAGTTGAGTGTTTCCATGCTACAATTTGTCTTCATTTTTAATCATGACTCAGGGGTCACGATTCTCTGGATGATGAGATTCTATTGTGGTTCTTTCATTAATCGTGGTCTTTATGTTTGTCCCTCCTTCTAGTCTCATAATCAATTGATGCTTCTTCCGAAGAGGTGTGGGTGACTTTTTCTTGAAATCGTGAATGTGCTTACAACCAAGCAAGTCAGTATGCTACTGTCGCAACATGCCCTTTTGTGGGCGAGCGAGGCAAGGCTCACAGGTGCGCTTTCCAAAGGAGGAAAGATGCACGGAGTCGCCACCAACGTTTATTTGTGGAAAACGTTGGAAAAACCGAAGGAAACCGGTCACAACCAAAATTCTAAGTTTGGGAGTTGTATTTACGTTTGAGGAAGGTATTAGCACCTCTCACGTTTGTCTCAAAGGACAACAACCTATTTTTTAGAATTGTGGAAATTGTGTTACCTTAACTTTTATTTCTTTTTATTTTTTGAGGTCGACAAAAGTGGGGCTCTTGCTCCTACGTACCCTCCATCGAAGAGGAAATCAGACCTACGTAGTTCTTTCTTAAGGGTGAATCAAGCGATTCTTTTTACTTGGAAGGTGATCATTTTAAGGCGTTGGAATTTACAAATGATCCATTTACTTGATAAGAAAAACTGAGATATTGAACTTTTCAAAACCTTTTTTAGTGACTTTTTTGTGGACGAGCTTGACTTTGCGGGTTGATTTTAGCCTTAGTTTCACTTTAGTTATTAATCAATTCAATTAAGAACGAGAAATCCCAAAGAGAAATGTCCGATTGATTTTTTCGCTTTATTTTACTAAAAGGTATTTTTTGATTATTATATTATTATTTTACCTTTTTTTTATTTTCAACGTGGTTACGGCACGACCAAACGGTCAGAATTCATTTTAACAGAAATTAACGGATATTACAAATCAAATGATCGGTGGAAATTTATTTTATTTTTTGATTAGGCGAGAAATGACTTAAATAAATGACTGAAACACGTCAAAAGGGGGTACGGAAAGTAAATGAAAACGAGAATAAAAGTACACGAAACAAATGGGGACCACCACGGGTACATAGAATGAATTGAAAAGCTCGGTTTGGGGTACTTACCGGTTGAAGACCGAAGAAAACGAAGAACGAACGATGAATGTCGAAGAACGGTTGAAAATCTTCGTGTAATTACCCACGGAAACGTTACGGAAGCGCCTCGGCTTGGATTTTCTTCACAGAAACAATTTTCCTCAGTAATTTTAAGAGAATACAAAGTGCCAAGAAGGCTGAACCCCTTCCTTCTTCATTCCTCCCCCTATTTATAGCAAAATAGGGGAGGAGCTTGCCACCCAGCTCGCTCAAGCGAGCCAGGTTGCTTCTTCCAGAAGCAACCGCCTTCTGGAGTAAGAATCTGGAAGGCCCAAGTGGGCCTGATTGCTATTTGCACCTCCTTTTTTACTAAATACACCCCCTTTGCTTTTTTTGGTGATTCTTTTTCCGTAACGTTACGAAACTTTACGAATTTTGTTACGACACTTATTTTCTTTCCGTAAGGCTACGGAACCTTACGGATCATGTATTTACTCTTTTTTAGCTTTCGAAGAAGTTACGGAAACTCACGGATTGCGTAACATTACTTCCTCTGGGTTTCTGCCACATTACGAAATTTCACGGATCGCGTAACCATGCTTTCTTTTGATTTCCGGCGCGTATCGGGACTTCACATATTGTGCAACAAAGGGTGTTAAGTACTTCGAAGCGGTCAATCAAAGGTTGCATGCCATCAAGCAATAGTCCCCGAACGAAATTAGGGTATGACAGCTACTGTTGATGGTTGACTGGCGGCTGCTAAAAATCAAGCTGACATTACTAATGTCTTACTTCTTAACCCATTTGGGATATGAATTTTGAGATTCCCTCAAGCTATATCAAATAATTGATGGTTTTGTTGGATTAGGTGGGAATCTAGAAGGAGAGATTGAATAGATTCTGTCAAAATCTTTACCAAATCGCTCTTAATATAGATTAAAACAATCTCTTTAAATCAATCAAAGTTTCTTCAAAAGATAACATCACAAAGATCATTATAAACTTGAAACTTTAGTTATTATAACGTGTAAGAGTTTTAAGACTAAGAGTTAAGAGAAAAAGAGAATCACACAAGAGTTTATACTGGTTTTTTTTTTTTCCAATCAGGACCTACATCTAGTTGTTCTAATAGCTCTTGGACCTTCCACTATATAGAGAAGACAAGACAAAGAATTGATGCTCTATCAATTCTCTAACCCTCTTAGTAACCCTAACCAAGAAACACAATCTAAACGAATGAAAGTTAAGGATTGAATACACCTAAAATGTGTAGATGTTCACTATCTTCAAATTTTCTTCATAAGATGATCAATTCATGATGGTAGAATGAACGATTCTTTGATTATCTTGAATCTTCAAACTAAATGTAGTGCAATCCTTATAGAAGACTCAAAATGCTTTTCTTCAAGACTAATCTTATCAAGAGTCATTTTCAAAGAAAACACATAGCGGTATTTATAATTTTTGATAGTTAAAACAGATCTAATCAATTATAAAATAAGGTAATCGATTAATTCATCAAAATATCCAATGTTCTGCATTTCCAGAAGCTTGACAATTGATTATCAGAAAAGGTAATCGATTAGTTCGTTTCAGTCTGAGTATCTTTTGTTTCTTCTGTTCTGTTTGGATAATCGATTATTATGTGTGGTAATCGATTATAGAATCACACAAAGAATTTTTCTTTGTTTCTAGGTGTTGGGTAATCAATTATCAAATGAGACAATTGATTATCCTAAGTTACAGATCCTTCCTTCTTCTGAAACTGGCTTGGGCTCTCGATTACCAAAGTAAGTAATCGATTAATTCGATGCCTCTATCCAAATCTCAAGTAAAAGTAAGTTCTTAGGAAACTTCGAGAACTAGAATACTTCATTCGCTTCATATTTGATCAACACTAAGCATGGAATAGACTTATACTATATCACACATGTAACACCCTGATATATATATCTATATATTATTAGTAATTATGTTTGATGTTTGATTATTTGTTGCGTTATTTTCATCCGTAATTATTTTTAAGGAAGTTAATTTAGTTAATAGAGGGGTGTGGATAGATAAGGATCTAGCTTCTCAAAGAAGCCTCTTGAGAAAGCTTCTCAAAGAAGCCACGAGGAAGCTTCTGGAGGAAGCCTCTTAATGAAGCTTCTAGAGAAAGCTACATCAAGCTGCCTCGGTAAAAACGCTGCCCAGCCTTCGTTAACCGTTGGATCTTCTCGAACTTTGGTCTTCAACTTCACAAGACACTTGTCCATAATCTGACCGTTGAGATCTTTGAGAAGATGTTTGGAGTGTGTTAGAAGCCTCTTAATGAAGCTTCTGGAGGAAGCCTCTTAATGAAGCTTTTAGAGAAAATACATGCAGCTCCCTCGGTAAACACGCTGCCCAGCCTTTGTTAACCATTGGATCTTCTCGAAATTTGGTTTGCGACTTCACAAGACACTTGTCCATGATCTGACCGTTGCTATCTTTGAGAAGATGTCTGGAGTGTGCTAGAAGCTTCCGTTCCCGAGAGCATCTCTTATTTAAGCATTTCAGCCTTTGCTTTCGTGTAGCTTAGGAAAAACGTCATTTCTTCTTCTTTCTTTCTTCCAAATCCATTTCTAAAGTTCCAAGAACTTTCTCCATCACCCACAGCCACCATTAGCCACCACAAACCATCGTTGTTCTCCACACCGAGAGGAACCCTTCAACCGAAGCAGAATCTTCCAACTTGGCTTGCGGTTTCGGTAGAGAACGAAACCCTAATCTGACCTTTCGTTTTCTTTCGAGGTAACCATGGTTCTACGCTTGTTTCTTGTTAGTTTCATCTTGTCTTTGCATCTTTTCTGACTTTGGAACCGCCATTGTATGTCTTATGCTTCCTTTGAAAAACTTTTGAGAAAGAGACTTTGTAAACGTTATCCTTTTATGAAATGCATGTTATTTTCGTAACCTACACTGAACCCCGGTCACATTGGCGTGGTAGGAATTTCCAAATGATGTTCGTGCAAGGCATTCTGTTATGCTATTTTCATTATTCAGAGCTTTGGTTTTAGGTTTTCACGTTTTTCTGTTCCCTTGTTACGGTTTTCGTTCTTAATGCAAATTTCCGTTTTCTGCTTCTAATTACGAGTTCATTCTTGCTTCTTCTTCTACTTTCATTTACGTTTCTGTCTCATTTACGTTTCTGCTTCATGTTTCATTTGCGTTTTCTGTTTGAATCCATGGAAGGCTAGATTTTCTGGTGTTGTTTCCTTTTGAGGACGAAGCCCAACTCTCTTTGAGGTTTTGCTTGTAATGTGGTTTCCTGGCAGTTTTCCCTTCACCAGTTATCCCAATTTCGTGAATATTAATCAGTGCAAGCTTCGTGTTCGATTAATTGCCTCTGAGCCTAACTTGCATTCATGATTAATGGACGAAGGGCTAACTGGTGTATGTGGTGCCTAATCACGTATTGAAAACCCTAAGTTGATTTTCGCTTAGTAAATTGAAATAGGGTTGGATTAAGTGGTTGACTATTAGGGACGAATTCTCCATAACCCAGGATAAGAGAATGGCTTCTGAATCAGAGGAAACAACCCGTTTTTAATATTAGTAGTTTCGTATTCCAGTTTACTTGTTCTGCTCTTTAATTACCAAACAACCAAACCCCCCCCCCCAATCGTTACTGTTACCGCAAGTATATTATGAACATTTGGTTTGTCACTGCTCGTTGGGAAACGACCTAGGATCACTTCCTAGTTACTGCATTTTCATGTTTATTTGATTCGGGTACGGCCTCGATCACCCTCGCACCAATATAATTACTCGGCCAATATTGGTTCTCCCCCTTGCCCAACGCCCTTTCGACCGAGAATGCCCAATCAACCACAAAGACCTCCCCAACATCACCCACAAAATCCATTCCCTACACAGCTTAGACCTAGTGCAAATCTCAATCCCAATGCAAACACCAACCCAAGGAGGAAATTCCCAGAGAGAAAACCCACGGAGTTCACCCCAATCCTAATGTCGTACGCCAACTTGCTACCATCCTTACTTAGCAACCAAATGGACATAGTAAGCTCGAGAAAGCTCTATCAACCTCCATTTCCCCAATGGTACAATCCTAACGCTACATGCGCCTATCATGGTGGCGTCCCAGGGCACTTTGTCGAGCAATGTGTAGCTTTTAAGCATAAAGTACAAAGTTTGATTAATGCAGGATGACTTACATTTCAAGAGGATAGCCCCAATGTAAGGACTAATCTACTTGTAAATCATGGAAGCTCATCGGTGAACCCGGTGGGAGAAGGGAAATGTCAGGAGTTGAAATAGATAAGGGATGTGTCGACTCCAAAACGGTTCATATTGAAGGCATTGCGCAAGGCCAGTGTGATTGAATGTGACAATAATAAGGGAGATCCATGCTTGATGCATTCAAGGGCATTGCACGATGTAGAAATGTTCCCAATAGCTGAGGAGTTGCTGTAGGGACTGATAGGTAGGGGTCAAATTGGAATCCACAGTGCAAAAAAGGAGGAAGGAGAGGTATTCATACAGTCGAGTGACAGAAGCCCAAGTAAGCCTAAGCCTTTGGTAATTCATTTTTTCGCAACCTACCCTTCAGTGAGAGGGCGACACGAGGCTCACAGGTGCGTCTTCCAAGGAAGGAGAACGCGCGGAGTCGCCACCAACGTTTATTTGAGGAAAACAATAGAAAAAAACCAAAAACGGGTCTATAAACTTTGAAAATAAAAGGTTCAGGAGTTGTTTTTACGCATGGGGAAGGTATTAGCACCCCAAGCGTCCGTCACGAGGGACGACAACCTTTGATCAAATGTGCAAAATCATGACTTTTAATTCATTTTATTTTCCCTTTTTATGTTACCTTTTACCTTTATGTCTTTTTTACTTTTTTGGGGTCGACAAAAGCGGGGCTTTTGCTCCTACGTATCCTCAATTGCGATGAGGAACTCAAACCTACATAGTTCTTCAGAAAGCAAGAAAATTATGTGGGGTGTTGATTTTAGACTTTTAAACGGTTCATTTTAACCGATAAAAGTAAAAAGAACCATTAAGGCGTTGAACCTTGAAACGGTTTCAAATGACCTTTTAGCGGGCAAAAGCCTGATTTTTGAGTTGATTTTAGCCTTAGTTTCACTTGGTTATTTCTCAATTTATTTAAAGAGAACTTTCAAAGTAAATGCCCGGTTGAAACTTGCCTTTTGATGATTAATTGAGGTTACAGTATAAATGATCGGTTAAATTTTTTTTTGAAGGCAATTAAATGAAATTACAACACAAACGATCGGTTGAAATTCATTTTAACATTTATTAAGTGAGGTTACGACTTAAATGATCGGTCGCAACTCATTTAGAACGAAGAAAAAGAATACCGAAAGTATATAAGATGAAGGTGAAAACATACAAAGCAAGAATGGACCCCTAAGGGTGCATAGAATGAATTCAAAGCTTCAAAATTGAAAACTAACCGATTGAAGATCGATGAACGACGAAGAACGAATGAAGAACAATGAAGAATGTTCATGGAATTGATCACGGAAACATCACAAAAGCGCTACAGAAGCACCTCGGCCTTGATTTTCTTCTTCTTTCTTCTTCTCCTCACTAATTTTAAGTGAAATCTGAATAACAAGGGTGTTGAACCCCTTCCCCTTAGCCCCCCATGTCCATTTATAGAAAAAATGGGGGAGGAGGTTGCCTTAGGCGAGCAGGTTGCTTCCTATTGAAGCTTCCTGATGGGCCCAGTGCTGAAGGACACCCCCCTAAATTGATATTTTCACCCTCATTTTGAGTTTTTTGCTCATTTCCTTCTAAAATGTCGTGAAACCTTACGGATCGCGTGACAATTGGCTTTAAGCAGCTCAACGTGACTGGGAGGAATCTATATGTCGACAAACAATTGTCCCCAAACGAAATTAGGCTATGACAGTTGCCCTTCTTTACTTATCTTTTATTGGAGATAAAAGAGAAGTAAAGATAAGACATTAATTTTGGTCAAGCCAATTTTCACTCGGCCGACCATTAGCTCAATCAGTAAAAGCCTTGGTGCCTTGAAATCGATAAAAAATGGATAACCGTGACGGTCTCCGCATGCTATTGGACTCACTCGTCTCAGGATAATAGGGGAGACTTCTGTAGCTTTGGTCGACAGACATTGAGTCTTCCAACAAGGGAAGCAGACGACTATGTTTATGCCTGCGTACCATCAGACTTGATTGTCTCTAGATAGCAAAGGGAACTGCAACAATCTCAACAAATAATTAGAAACGGATGACCATCATTGTCCCTGCATACCATCAGACCTGCTTGCCTCTGGATGATAAGGGGACTTTGATAGTCTCAGAGCAACAAAAGCGAGTGACCATCACGGTCTTCACATGCCATCAGACTTGAATGTCTCTGGATGACATAATAGAGACTACAATAGTCTTAGTAGAAAGACACTGAGGTCTCCGAGAAGGAAAAGATGACTTTATTTGGTCTCTGCATGTCAACGGGCTCGCTCGCCTCTGGTTGACGAAGGGGAGACTAAAGTAGTCTCAGTCAATAGACATTGAGTCTTCGACCAAAAGAATGCAGACGACCATGTTGGTCTCTGCGTGTCACCAGACTTGATTGTCTCTGGATGACAAAAAGGGGAGACTGAAGTAGTCTCGGTCGATAGACATTGAGTCTTCGACAAAGGGTGCAGATGACCATAGTGGTCTCTGCGTGTCAACAGGCTCGCTTGCCTCTGGTTGACGAAGGGGAGACTAAAGTAGTCTCAGCCGATAGGCATTGAGTCTTCAACAAAGGGTGCAGATGACCATATTGGTCTCTGCGTGTCATCGAACTTGATTGTCTCTGGATGATGAAGGGAAGGATAAAGTAGTCTTGTTGTTCTTTCACTAAAATGCAAACTCGCTTAGCAAAGAAACAAATCCTTCAAACCGAGCAAAGCAACATGCATTCTTGAAGAAAAACAATGTGTCTATTGGGGAAGGGAAGCATGCTGATAAAATTTTCTCATAACCACAAATGAGATTTAGGATATTAGCATTTCGTTTCTAAACTATCATTTAGAAGAAACACTGGGTCCAACTGAAATAGAGGAAAACCGCTCAAAGTGTATAAATCTCACATAGGCAAGTGTTTCATCCTAATTCCGAACCATAGATATGTCATGACTTGACTTTGCAAATCATTTACTATGCAATCAAAGATAACATGCAAAATCATGGATCAATAGGACTTTTTCAGGAATGGTGTGTTTGGCTTTGGGCATTTCGGCCTTTTCCGTTCCTTTTTTTTTGTTTAGCGTGGTGCGAAAGTGACACGGGCACAACGATTTGGTTGGTAACCAGAAGGGGGAGCTTTATGTGTCTCAAGTGGTGGTTTCTTTTCTTTTCTCTCTTGCTTGTGACAATTTTGTACATTATTCAGACATTGCCTAGTCCAACGACCTTTCTGTATATTTTGCTTTTGCTTTCTTCCGATCTTTGATCGGGAAATTTTCTTTTTCTTTCTTTCGCTTTCCTCCAATCTTTGATCGGGAAATTTTCTTTTTTTTTTCTTTTTTTTTGCTTTCCTCCAATCTTTGATTGGGGATTTTCTCTTTTTCTTTTGCTTTTTGAAGCTCATTTACAACTTAACAGTAAATGAAGCTTCTCTTTTTTTTGGGAGATCCTTATGTTCTTTCTTCTGAGGGTAAGGATAAAAAATTCCTATCCTTGGTCAAGGTTTATGGCCGAAGGGTTGAGGTTCTGGCTCAAAAGGTTGCGGAAGGCAAGACATGGTATATGTCAGGGTATTTATTTGGCAAGCGGTTCAGAGATAAGGGAATGCCCCACCTCATTTCCATGACACGCACATAACAATGATGATTTAGAAATTTATGCAAAACTGATCATGCATGCACCCATGTGGACACTCAAGCATCAAGTTTTATGGCCATGTAACACTAAGGCTTAGGGTTCATTTTCCCTATTTAAACTCAACCCAGTGTTTCCAAAAGATGCTCCTTTATCAATTCATGCACATATCCTAGTCCATTTAGGCATTCGGGAAAAATTTCATGGCATTCACCCTTTAGGTGTACACACATTTTTTTTCAAAATCCACTTGTGTTCTGACCGGTGAATTTTTCCAAAGAAAAACTGACAGTTATTTCTTTTCAAAAGCATGCTGGCCTTTCTTTTTCTTTTGGTTATTTTTTTTTGTTTTTCTTTTAGCTATTTCTTTCAATCAATTTTCCTTAAGCAAAGAAAAGATTAAAAACAACTTGCAATCCGGGCATGGTTGGTATCCAAAGTTTACAATTTATCAAAATAAGGCGTGCGAATGAAAGTACACAAGACCTCTATTTTCGGCGTTTCAGACAAACCATCGCAAAGTACATACAACACTATGCTAGACACGGTAAAATTACTCACAACGAGAAACAAATAATGGTAAGCAATAACGGCATGTTCAGTTCAAACACAATGGACATAATAACTGGAAGCAGATAATGTCAAATCACAACGGAAATAACAAAATAACCAAAAGCAATAATGTCAAATCACAATGGAAATAACAAAATAACCAAAAGTGGTAATGTCAAATCACAAAAGAAATAACAAAATAACCAAAAGCGGTAATGTCAAATCACAATGAAAATAAAAAAATAACCAAAAGCAATAATGTCCAAATGAAACAAATCACAAATTTGGCGACTTGGCCGTACAGCTCTGACTCCTGACAGGAGGAAATCCAACATGTCTGCCATGTCCTGATCGTCCTGGGCTTCATCTCCACCTCCGGAGGTCCCCGCGGGCCCTGCCTGCGTCTCAACTCGGTTTCGTCCCCAGGCCAAGCCACCGTGGCCTCGAACTGCTCAGGAGTGGGCCAAGGGAAAGGATTGGGGTCCTGACTTTGTTGGTGTAGGTTGTTGTCGCAACCTACCCTTCGGCGGGAGGGCGACGCGAGACTCGCGGGATGCGTGTTCCACGAAAGGAATACGCGCGGAGTCGCCACCAACGTTTATTTGAGGAAAACGTCGGAAAAACCGGAAAAGACGCGATCTACGAACTTTTTAGTTGAAAGGTTCGGGAGTTGTATTTACGCACGGGGAAGGTATTAGCACCCCACACGTCCGTCCCAAGGGACAGCAGCCTTTAATCGAATGTGCAAACGTGACTTTGATTTTTATGTTCCCTTTTATATCCTTTATATCCTTTTTATATTTTTTTCTTTTTGTGGTCGACAAGGGTGTTTCCCTTTGCTCCTACGTATTCCTCAATTCGGGATGAGAAAATCAGACCTACGTAGTTCTTTTGGAACAAAGTGTTTGGTTAAGTTGTTTTTGTCCTTTTTTGCAAAATATGTTTTTATTGAACAAAAGGTCATTTAAGGTGTTGAACCATTAAACGGTCTTTTGATTTTGAAAGGAGAGAAACGTTAAGGCGTTGGACCATTAACGATCTCTTGTTTTTGAAAGGAGAGAAACGTTAAGGCATTGGACCATTAACGATCTCTTGTTTTTGAAAGGAGAGAAACGTTAAGGCATTGGACCATTAACGATCTCTTGGGGTGGTCGACAAAAGCGGGGCTTTTGCTCCTACGTATCCTCAATGAGGAACTCAGACCTACGTAGTTCTTGCTTATCAAGTGATTCTTTTTTATTTAAGTGGTGATCATTTTAAGGCGTTGGACCTTAAAAATGATCCATTTTACTTAGTGAGGAATTGAAATGACGAACTTCAAAAGCCTATTTTTGTGGACGAGCTTGACTAGGCGAGTTGATTTTAGCCTTAGTTTCACTTTAGTTATTAATCGATTCGATTAAGAATGAGAAATCCCAAAGAGAAAACGTCCGATTGATTTTCCGCTTTATTTTACTAAAAGATGTTTTTTTGATTATTTTATATTATTTTTACCTCCTTTTTTGATTTCCAACGTGGTTACGGCATGACCGAACGGTCGGAATTGATTTTAACCGAAGTTAATGGATAATACAATTCAAACGTTCGGTGGAAATTTATTTTATTTTTAAGTTAAGCGAGAAATGACTTAAGTAAAATGGCTTAAGCACGTCAACAGGGGGGTATAAAAAGTAAACAAAACGAGAATAAAAATGCACGAAACACAATGTGGACCACTACGGGTACATAGAATGAATCGAAAAGCTTGGTTCGAGGTACTTACCCGTTGAAGATCGAAGAACGATGAAGAACGAATGAAGAACGTCGAAGAACAGTTCAAACCTTTGCGAGATTCCTCACGGAAAACGTTACGGAAACGTTTCGGAAGCGCCTCGGCTTAGATTTTCTTCACGGAAACAATTTTTCCAAGCAAATTCGAAAGAGAGAGAAGTGCCTAAGGGGCTGGACCCCTTCCTTCTTCATTTCCTCCCCTATTTATAGCAAAATAGGGGAGGTGGTTGCCGCCCAGCTCGCCCAGGCGAGCTCAGCTCGCCCAGGCGAGCAGGGTTGCTTCCTCCAGAAGCAACCGCCTTCTGGAGGAATCTTCTGGAGGGCCCAAATGGGCCTGGGTGCTATTTGCACCCCCATTTTTACTAAGCACACCCCCCTCTGCTGTTTTTTGGTGATTCTTTTTTCGTAAAGTTACGGAAACTTACGAATTTCGTAACGATACTTGTTTTCTTTCCGTAATGTTACGGAACTTTGCGGATTACATAATCATCCCGTTTTTGACTTACGGAATGTTACGGAACCTCACTTAATTATGCAACGATGCTTCCGTTTGATTTCCGGTGTGTCACGGAAACTTACAGATTGTGCATCAATATTTTTTTGGTTTTTCGGCATGTCCTGGAATTTCACAAATTGCCTAATGATGGGTGCCAAGCACCTCACGAGGACCAAAGAATGGTCGCACGTCATCGAGCAAAGGTCCCCGGACGAAATTAGGGTATGACAGTTGCCCCTCTTTACTTGTCTTTTATTGGAGATAAAAGGAAAGTAAAGATAAGACACTAATTTCGTCCCTCTCGATTTGACGAGAGTCGCAGGTGACCATAAAATCTCCACATGCAAATGACTCGTTGTTCCCAACATTTCACAAATTGCCTAATGATGGGTGCCAAGCACCTCACAAGGACCAAAGAATGGTCGCATGTCATCAAGCAAAGGTCCCCGAAAATCAGTGTATGACACTAATTTCGCTCCTCTCGGTTAACGAGAGACGCGGGTGACCGTGACTTGTCGTTCCTAGGATTTCACAAATTGCCTAATGACGGGTGCCAAGCACCTCACAAGGACCAAAGAATGGTCACATGTCATCAAGCAAAGGTCCCCGAAAATCAGTGTATGACACTAATTTCGCTCCTCTCGGTTGACGAGAGTCGCGGGCGACCATGAAATTTCCGCATGTAAATGACTTTGTTGTTCCCGGAGGAACAAAAGGTGCAGAAGACTGTGTCAGCCCCTGCATGCTATCAAGCGTTCTGTCTTACAGATAGCAAAAGAATGGGTGCGAATAACCATAAGGTATCTCCGCGTATCATGGGTGCAGAATGACCAAACTTGGTCTCTGCTTGTCATCGGGCCCGCCGCCTCTGGATGACAAAAGGGTGCGGATAACCGTAAGGTATCTCCGCGTATCATGGGTGCAGAATGACCAAACTTGGTCTCTGCTTGTCATCGGGCCCGCCGCCTCTGGATGACAAAAGGGTGCGAATAACCATAAGGTATCTCCGCGTATCATGGGTGCAGAATGACCAAACTTGGTCTCTGCTTGTCATCGGGCCCGCCGCCTCTGGATGACAAAAGGGTGCGAATAACCATAAGGTATCTCCGCGTATCATGGGTGCAGAATGACCAAACTTGGTCTCTGCTTGTCATCGGGCCCGCCGCCTCTGGATGACAAAAGGGTGCGGATAACCGTAAGGTATCTCCGCGTATCATGGGTGCAGAATGACCAAACTTGGTCTCTGCTTGTCATCGGGCCCGCCGCCTCTGGATGACAAAAGGGTGCGAATAACCATAAGGTATCTCCGCGTATCATGGGTGCAGAATGACCAAACTTGGTCTCTGCTTGTCATCGGGCCCGCCGCCTCTGGATGACAAAAGGGTGCGAATAACCATAAGGTATCTCCGCGTATCATGGGTGCAGAATGACCAAACTTGGTCTCTGCTTGTCATCGGGCCCGCCGCCTCTGGATGACAAAAGGGTGCGAATAACCATAAGGTATCTCCGCGTATCATGGGTGCAGAATGACCAAACTTGGTCTCTGCTTGTCATCGGGCCCGCCGCCTCTGGATGACAAAAGGGTGCGAATAACCATAAGGTATCTCCGCGTATCATGGGTGCAGAATGACCAAACTTGGTCTCTGCTTGTCATCGGGCCCGCCACCTCTGGATGACAAAAGGGTGCGAATAACCATAAGGTATCTCCGCGTATCATGGGTGCAGAATGACCAAACTTGGTCTCTGCTTGTCATCGGGCCCGCCGCCTCTGGATGACAAAAGGGTGCGAATAACCATGAGGTATCTCCGCGTATCATGGGTGCAGAATGACCAAACTTGGTCTCTGCTTGTCATCGGGCCCGCCGCCTCTGGATGACAAAAGGGTGCGAATAACCATGAGGTATCTCCGCGTATCATGGGTGCAGAATGACCAAACTTGGTCTCTGCTTGTCATCGGGCCCGCCGCCTCTGGATGACAAAAGGGTGCGAATAACCGTAAGGTATCTCCGCGGGCTACCAGCTCTTGAGCCATGACAACAAAAGGCGGTGTGGTCGACAAAAGCGAGGCTCTTGCTCCTACGTATCCTCCAATGAGGAATTCAGACCTACGTAGTTCTGGATAACTTGTGAGACTTGAAAAAGTCTCGTTGTTTTCTCCACTAAAATGCAAACATGCTTTAGCAAAGAGACAAATATTCCAACTGATTTAGAGCAGCATATGCTTTTTTGAGTGACAAACAATGCGTCTACCAGGGAAGGAGAGTCTGCTGATGGGATCCCCCATAACCCTAAATGAGATCTTGGATGTTAGCATTTCGTTTCTAAATGACCATTTAGAGGAAACACTGGGTTAGACAAAAATAGAAGAAATCTACTCAACGTGTATCAATCTCGCACAGGTAAGTGTTTCATCCTAATTCCGAACCATAGATATGTCATGACTTGACTTTACAAATTATTTCCTATCAAATCAAAAATTACATGCGTGATCATGGATCAATAGGGCTTCCCTTGGGAATGGGTTCTTTTGGTGGTTTCTTCTTTCGGCTTTTGTGTGTTTTTGGCTTTTGATTTTTTCTGGCTTTTTCTTTTTCTGTTTTTTTTTTGTTTAGTGCGGGGCGAGAAAAAAAAGTCGCTAGCGCACGGGATTTTGGTTGGTAATCAAAGGGAGAAGACCATTTTAGGTCGTGGTTTCCTTTCCTTCTTCTTGTTCATTTGGTGACAATTCTGTACTGTTCAGATATTGTCTGGTCCAAAGACCTCTCTGCACATTTCTTCTGGTTTCTTTGACCAGGAGCTTCCTTCTTTTTTACTTTCTCCCATTCTTTGGTTGGGAATTTTCTTTCTTTTCTTTTTCCTTTCTCCCATTCTTTGATTGGGAATTTCCTTTCTTTTTCTTTTTGCTTTCTCCGACTCTTTGATTGGGAATTTCCTTTCTTTTCTTTTTGCTTTCACTTTGATTGGGAATTTCCTTTCCTTCCTTTTTTGCTTTCTCTTTGATTGGGAATTTCCTTTCCTTCCTTTTTTGCTTTCTCTTTGATTGGAAATTCCCTTTCCTTCTTTTTTTTTGCTTCCGAGGGTAAGGTTTATGGTGAGTCAAGATTTTGGCTCAAGGCTTGTAGAATGGCTAGACATGATACATGTCAGGGTTTGGTTTGGTTCAAGGATAAAAAGGGATGCCCCACATTATTTCCATGACACAAATGCAAAAATGATGATTTGGAAATTTTATGCAAAACTGGTCATGCATGCACCTATGTGGACACTCAAGTGTCAAATTTTTATGGTCATGTGATTCTAGGGCTCAGGATTCATTTCCTCTATTTTAAATCAACCCAATGTTTCCAAAATATGTTCTTTTATCAATTTGGGCATTCATCCGAGTCCATTTCGGGCGTCCGGGGAAATTTCACAGCATTCACCCTTCAGGTGTAGACACATTTTCAAAAAAAATTGGTTATGATCAATGAATTTTTTCAAAGAAAAGTTGGAAATCGTCTCTTTTCAAAAGCATGTTGGTTTTTCAGCTAGACAACTTATTTTCTCTTTTTCCACCTTTTTCCTTACTTGCCTTCTTCTTTTTCCTTATTTGCTCTCTTTTTCTTTACTTGCCCTCTTCTTTCCCTTTTGTTCTCTTTTCCATTTCATTTTCTTTTCTTTTCTATTTTTATTTTTATCATGATTTTTTTGTTTATTTTACATATATACTTTTGGACGATGTTCCTAAACGAAGAACTCTACACGGTTCCAGAATTTCAAACGTCATTGATAGTAGTGATATACTAACGCAACAATCTAAACAAAATGTATGCACTGTACAAAATGACAATCGAAACAACAAAAACAAACGTTAGTCTCTCAAGTCAAAACAATAACATAGAATAAAAATGACAAAAGAAATATGAAAGAAAACATGAATCTGGGGATCTCCCAGTCACGTGTCTCCACTCCCTCCCAAGAAGTCAAGCAAATCAGCCATCTCCTCATCCTCGTGGGCTTCTTCTCCATCGCCGGGAGCTTCTGGGGGTGCTTCTCCTGCTTGGGCCTCGGGCCAATCTCCGGGCCATGCAACCTCTGCCTTGAACTGGTCTGGAGTAGGGCATGAAAAAGGAGCGAAGCCCTGGCTCTGCATGCTAAGGCTCATCTGGTACAGACAATCATGGGTCCGTACATGTGCTCGGTGGTTGGCCGCCTGCTGGCGAACCAAATGCCGTAAATACTGCTCCATGTCAAATGCCCCAGCCTGGCCAGCCTGATGAGGTGGTGGGGGCGCGCCTGCGGCCTGTGGAGCATCACCCTGAGCCTGTCTCTGGGTACAGTACTTCTCAATAAAAGCCCGGGTGATGGGCGGCCGAATCACCTTGGTAGGTGCAACGGGGACTCCGAACGACTGGCAGAGTCCTGTGATCAGTGCGGGGAATCCCAGGGCCCTGTTGGACTTATCTGGGTCCAAAGGGTGCCTAGTGGGCGCCATACCTGCAAAAATATAGATGGCATCAGCGATCAACTGAGCCACATGGATGCTCATCCGTGTCAGGATGGCGTACACCAGCTGGCACTTAGGCATGGGGAGGTCGGAATTATGATCGGTGGGCAGGATGTTGCTGAGGAGCAACGTCATCCATATCTGGGTCAGGGTGGTCATGTTGGTGCGCATGATTCGCACTCGCCTCCCTGCAGCAGTCCGGGCAAAATCCTGCCCCGGTATACATAGCAGCTGGGCGATGGCCTCCTCATCGAACCCATCAGACCGGTTCCTCCTCTGGCCATACTCGCATTCCTGGCCCTCTTCCAACACCATCGGATATCCCAGGAACTGGCTGATAGCGTCGGCATCGAACGGGATCCACTGACCCCTAACCCAGGACCTCATGTCACGCACGCCTTCCTCTGTTGGCCAAGCATTGGCGTAAAACTCAAGGACTATTTCTGGATCAAACTTGGCCATGGGAGTAACCAGTGGTGCCCACCGCCGGCGCCCTATTTCCTCCTGGAAATCAGTATACTCGTCGTCCCTGAGCTGGACGCGTCGCTCCCGGAGAAACGACCATCCCTTGATGGCTTCGAAGCGCTGCTGGTGTACAGCGCTCCTAAAGCGGTGACTGTCGTACTCCGGAGCGGAACTAGTTCCTTCGGCCGCCTTGTCCTTCCTGGACCTCTTTGAGGCAAGCTTCCTCGGGGCCATTCCTGCGAAGGCAAACATTTGGAAAGTTAATTTTACCAGTGGGACACTACTCTTAAAGCAAAAATGGCATATAACCTCCTCCCATAAATACAAACATCAATGTAAATTTAGAGCAAGCTTATGCGCATATTTCCTTACGAACGTTCTCTTGCACAAGACATTCTATTAACTAAGAAAAATGCACCCATACACAATCAAGGCAGCTTCGTTACCTAGATTATTTACACGTACTTCCAAGGTGTATTTGTTACTTACATCACACACATCTCCTTGGCTAAATTTACATACATGCATACTCAAAGCATTTTGGGGTACCAAAAATTGCACATGTGCACATCTTGGTATTTCTAATACCTATACATACGCAAACTTCATGATGAATCTTGACTATCTTCACAAAAAGGTGCTACATTTCATGCTCTTTTTTCAAGTTTTTGCTACTTAAAGCCGCATGCAAATTCAAGCATATTTTCCTTTGCTGACTAAAATTGTATTCAAATTAAAAGGTATATATTTTTTTGTAATATGTTTTCTTCACATAACATGCAACATATTTATATATATTTTTTGTGAGACATTTTTGACTACCAAAAATTATATATACATACATTCAAGTACTTTGCTATTCATACCCAAAGTGCAAATTGCCAAAGGTATCTTGCTACCTATTCTAAACCTACACATTCATGACGAGGACAATTCCTGAACAACTAGGCGTAGGGAAAATATTATAGTGTGGCCCATAGCTGATTGCTGGCCAAAAAAAGGGTAACCTTACCCAATATGCACCTTCTTTTGTATTCTTTTTGCATAAAATTTCAGTTTCTAGGACTAGGATATATGTGGGGCCATTACTCTAGCTCTTTCAAAAATGAATGCATGTCCCAAAAATATGTGCAAACCAAATTGCCCCATGGCTTGTTTCCCTACAAAAAATCACGCGCTAATGCCATTGAGGCATTTCACCGAACACTTGGTGGGCGCGCGTTTAGGCATCAATAGCAAGAGAACGGGGACAATGTGGCATGCCCCATTACTTCAAAATGCATTATAGGCCTAGGGCCATCTCATACAAACCCCCAATTCAACTTAATCAAGCGAGAAAACAAACCAAAATTGCCCCACATATTTGAGCACATTCCCACAATTTAGAGCACCAAAAGGAGATCAAAATACACCAATGAAAAGCTAGAAAGCTTAGGGATGGAATACCTACTTGTTGGTGATGAACAAAAGCGCGGAACGGAATCAAAAAATGCGAAAAGTGATGACCCTAAGACTGCAAACTCGTAAATCCCGTGGGTATGGCTTTTGAAAGGGGGAAAAGAAGTTTTTGAATGAAAAAAACGCCCCCCCTTTCGTCACTTTTATATTTTGGTGCAGAGGTGGCTCGCCCAGGCGAGCCCAGCTCGCCCAGGCGAGCTAACCTGCACTTTTTTTTTTTTTTTTTTTTTTTTTTTTTTTTGAGGGGAACATTTAAACATGCCCCTCCCTTCTCATGGATTAGCATCTTGCCTAACTTGAACTTACTTAGGTTAGAATTAGGCGTTGATTATTTATTTTATTATTGTTATCATTTTTTTTTTTTTAAAACAAACAAATAGTAAAAGAAAGCTGCAAAATACAAAGGATACGGGGCTGCCTTGCAGCGACATTCTCTGCTCGTTTCACACAGAGAAAGGCAACGATCGGTCGGTCGTGACCCCATCCCCGCTTGCGTTCGTTCTGCAAGTAATAAACAACCAGGTATGGCCAATCTTGACCGCGTCATTACCCTACCTCGATTGGTTTCTGTCGTTCATGTTTTGTCTCTACTCCAGAAGGTAGCCCAAGGTGATCCTGCCCCTGTTTTACCACAACAATATACATGCGTATGTGTATGCGTATGCATGAATGTTTTCAAACGCAGAAAATTTAGGGGAAGTTGGTTCAGGTTCAATTCTAATTAAGCGCTTGTGGGATCCCATAAACTGAGCGGAAGGGCTCAGGTGATCACAGATTAATGCAAGGTGTGAAACTAACGTGAGGACTAAAAGCCTCGAATCCACGTTCATTTCTTTGAAAGATTGCAACGAGAGATACAACAGACAGGAAATCCCTGGGGGAAATCCAGAAAACGCATAAAGATAAAGAACATGCAGCGACATCCTTAATTGCCCCAGCTTCTAAGCGTAATATTGTTTGACGACATCAGAGTTCACGGGTGAAGGTAGCTCTTCGCCATCCATGTTGGTAAGCACCAAAGCTCCTCCGGAAAAAGCCCTCTTCACGACAAAAGGCCCTTCGTAGTTCGGGGCCCATTTCCCTCGATGGTCCTTGACAGCATGGGACATTTTCTTTAGCACAAGGTCTCCCTCATGGAACTTGCGTAAGCGTACTTTCTTGTCGAATGCACTCTTCATTCTTTGCTGGTATAAGCGCCCATGACTCATGGCCGTTAAGCGCTTACCCTCAATGAGGTTGAGCTGATCGTAGCGTGTTTGAGCCCACTCTGATTCCTTTAAGCCGGATTCTGCCAAGATCCTTAATGACGGGACTTCTACCTCAAACGGTAACACCGCCTCCATCCCATATACCAATGAGAATGGCGTTGCCCCAGTTGACGTTCGCACTGAAGTCCGGTAACCGTGTAACGCGAATGGGAGCATCTCGTGCCAATCCTTGTATGACACGGTCATCTTTTGGATAATCTTTTTGATATTCTTATTAGCTGCTTCCACGGCTCCATTCATCTTTGGCCGGTAGGGCGTGGAATTGTGATGCTGGACTTTAAACTCCTCGCACATTTCCCCCATCATCTTGTTATTCAGGTTGGTGCCGTTGTCCGTGATAATCTTTCTTGGCAAACCATATCGGCAGATGATCTCCTTCTTAATGAACCTGACCACCACATTCCTCGTGACATTGGTATATGAAGCCGCCTCGACCCACTTGGTGAAATAATCTATTGCTACGAGGATGAAGCGATGACCATTCGAGGCCTTGGGCTCAATGGCCCCGATGACATCTATTCCCCACATGGAGAAAGGCCAAGGGGCGGTCATGACATTCAGAGGATGTGGTGGGGCATTGACATTATCTGCGAATGCTTGACATTTGTGGCACTTCCTCACATGGACACAACAATCACTTTCCATGGTAAGCCAGTAATAACCTGCTCTTAAGATCTTCCTGGCCATAGCATGCCCGTTGGCGTGCGTTCCAAACGAGCCCTCATGGACTTCCTCGATCATGTGATTTGCCTCCTTGGCATCCACACATCGCAGGAGTGTCATGTCGTGATTTCTCTTATACAGTGTGCCTCCGCTCATGAAGAAACTGGCTGCCAACCTCCTCAATGTCCTTTTATCGTTGTCGGCAATCTCTGGCGGGTATTCTTTGCTTTCGACATATCGCTTGATGTCGTAATACCAGGGCTTTCCGTCCCGTTCCTGTTCCACTTGGCAACAATGTGCGGGTTTGCCACGACACTGAAATTCAATGTAGGGTAGGTCCCCGTGCGGTGTTAGCTGGAACATAGATGCCAACGTAGCAAGTGCATCCGCCATCTGATTCTCCTCGCGGGGAACATGATGGAAGGAGATCTCATCGAAAGTCTCAGCCAACTCCTTGATGTAGGCTTTGTAGGGTATCAGCTTGGGATCTCTAGTTTCCCATTCTCCTCTCAGCTGATGGATTACCAACGCTGAGTCGCCGTACACCTTGAGTAGTTTGACATCGGAGTCAATTGCTGCCTGGACGGCTAGGGCACATGCTTCATATTCGGCCATGTTGTTGGTGCAGTCGAATCCTAGCCTGGCTGTGAAAGGTACACATTGATTGTCCGGAGAGATCAACACTGCCCCAACGCCATGACCTAGAATGTTTGACGCTCCGTCAAACCATACAGTCCATTTGTCCCGATCTTCGTCCAACCTTTCCTCGAACAAGGCCATGATGTCCTCATCCGGGAATTCCGGATGCATGGGCTGGTAGTCGTTAAGAGGCTGTTGAGCCAAATAATCTGCCAAAGCGCTCCCTTTTATCGCCTTTTGGGTGACGTAGACTATATCAAACTCAGATAGCAAGACTTGCCACCGGGCGATTCGTCCTGTGAGAGCTGGCTTTTCAAAGATGTACTTAACCGGGTCCATTTTGGATATCAACCAGGTAGTATGGCTCAGCATGTACTGCCTTAAGCGATGGGACGCCCATACTAAAGCACAACACGTTCTTTCGAGCAAGGAGTAATTCATCTCACAGGTCGTGAACTTCTTACTTAGGTAGTAAACAGCGCGCTCCTTTTTCCCGGATTCGTCATGTTGCCCCAGCATACACCCCATTGACTCGTCCAAGATTGTCATGTACAAAATGAGAGGCCTTCCAGGTACTGGTGGCATAAGCACGGGAGGATTCATTAGGCACTTTTTGATCCTTCCAAAAGCCTCTTGGCAATCCTCATTCCATCGATCAGTTTGGTTTTTGCGCAAGAGTTTAAACAACGGCTCACAAATGGCGGTGAGCTGCGATATGAATCTGGCAATATAATTCAAGCGCCCCAGGAAACCTCGGACTTGCCTCTCTGTACGGGGTTCTGGCATCTCAAGGATAGCCTTCACTTTTTCGGGGTCTACCTCTATCCCTTTCTGGCTTACAACGAAACCAAGCAATTTCCCTGATTTGACCCCAAAGGTACACTTAGCGGGGTTCAACCTTAATTGATATCTCTTAAGCCTTTCGAACAACTTCCGCAGGTTGACAAGGTGTTCTTCCTCAGATTTAGATTTAGCAATTATGTCGTCCACGTAGACCTCGATCTCTTGATGCATCATATCATGGAACAAAGCTACCATGGCCCGTTGATAAGTTGCCCCGGCGTTCTTGAGTCCAAAGGACATCACCTTGTAACAGAACGTTCCCCACAGGGTGACGAAAGTAGTCTTTTCCATATCCTCGGGCGCCATCTTTATCTGATTGTAACCAGAGAAACCATCCATGAAGGAGAATAAAGCGAAATTGGCCGTGTTATCTACGAGGATATCGATGTGTGGTAACGGAAAATTGTCCTTGGGACTGGCCCGATTCAGGTCCCGGTAATCTACACACATTCGTACTTTCCCACCTTTTTTAGGAACTGGTACGATGTTGGCAACCCATTCTGGGTACCGAGCGACGGCCAGAAATCCAGCGTCGAACTGCTTCTTCACTTCTTCTTTTATCTTCAAGGACGTTTCGGGCTTCATCCTCCTCAATTTCTGTTTTACTGGGGAACACCCGGGATTTAGAGGCAATCGGTGCTGCACAATGTCAGAACTCAAACCGGGCATATCTTGGTATGACCAAGCAAAGATGTCTTGGTAGTCTTTTAGCAGGATTATTAATTCTTCACGGATAGGTGCAGTAATGCCTGTACCTATCTTTACTTCCCTCTTTCCACTGCCAATTCCTAAGTCTACTAGCTCTGTTTCTTCTTGATGAGGCCCCATTTCTTGGTCCTCATGGGCGACCATTCTTTCTAGTTCCGAAGGAAGTCCCACATCCTCATCTCCTTCATCTTCCGTTTGGTTCATTTCTTGCTCGAAGTTGATAGACGGGTCCCAGGTATTAGTACCTTCGGGGGACTCGTCATCGAATCTGCCGTTTCAGAAAAAGAAGTAAACATGCAAATGAATGAGAATGGGTAGAGACCAGGAACAGATGAAGAAAGATCCTTGTATTATAAATTCAAAAACAAAAGACACAAAGCCTTAACAAAAAGAAAACTCTAAAGCCTAGGCCCAACTATAGAGCTTTTAAAAACCGTAAAGGTTTACATTATGCTCGTTGCGTAAATGCCGGGGCGTTCCTCCACTCGCCAATTTCCCAGCTGGAAATCAGGAGGGCATGGTCGGACCAAATCCGAAGTACTTGGAACATCATCTTCACATATCGCGAACACTTGACCTTCGTCTCCCAGACCCGCACTTATAAAGCTTCTACTTATGTGGCAGGGCGGGCTTCCTTCACTTTCTTGTCTCCAACGCGAGCTCTGACCACTGTCCTTCCTTCCCGCGATGCTTCTTTTCATGTCCGCCTGAGTGGGCTTATAGCCTAAACCATACTTCCCACGATTTCCTTGGGTTTTTATCAGGCTAGTTATGCCGCCATTGTCTTTGCCTAAACCCATCCCGGGTTCATAACCGTTCCCCAACATAACTCGGGCCATCATTACCGCCGCATCGGACAGACAAGGTTGCCCAAAGAGGGAGTCCACGGAGGAAATGCTGACCACCTCAAAAGACTGGAAAGCGGTTTCTAACGATTCTTCTGCGGCTTCCACATAAGGCATGGAGGATGGGCAGCTTACCAAGATATCTTCCTCGCCTGACACGATGACCAAGTGCCCCTCCACTACGAATTTCAGCTTTTGGTGGAGTGTAGAAGGCACAACTCCCACTGAGTGGATCCAAGGGCGCCCCAACAGGCAGCTGTAGGGGGGGTTAATATCCATTATTTGGAAGGTGACTTGACAGGTGTGAGGGCCTATTTGTACTGGGAGATCGATCTCTCCCCTAACCTCTCGGCGAGTGCCGTCGAAGGCCCGAACCACCATTGAACTTGGTTTTAAATGGGAAGCATTGAATGGTAACTTGTCCAAAGTGCTCTTAGGCATCACGTTTAAACTGGAACCATTATCGATGAGTACCTTGGCCACGATATGGTCCATACACTTGACTGATACGTGTAAAGCCTTATTATGCCCTCTCCCCTCGGCGGGGATTTCTTCTTCGGCGAAGGCAAGATAGTTGTTGGCAGTGATATTGTTGACCAGCCCTCCGAAACCTTCTACCGAAATATCTTGGGCCACGTGAGCCTCGTTCAGCACTTTTACTAGCAGAGCCCGATGAGGCTCGGAGCTCATAAGTAACTCTAGCAGCGAGACCCTAGCCGGGGTTTTGTTGAGCTGTTCGATAACCTTGAATTCGCTCTGCTGAATTATCCGAAGGAACTCGCTGGCTTCCTCTAGCGATACCTCCTTTCTACCATCCCTTTTCTCTGGGGGCCCCTTTGCTGGCATATCTTTATTCGAAGCGTGGGGTGCTTCGCCATCCTATTCCTCCACCACTTTTCCTTTTCCTTTGACGTCGGCGGTTTGGACTGGTAGGTCCGGAGGTGCGAACACACGACCACTACGGGTCACACCGCTCAGCCCCGTGATATTTGTTACTTTAGCTGACAGCGAGCTGACGTCAGTGACTTCTTCTTCCTTCTTCCCCGGAGGTGTATATCTCCACGGGACCGCGTGACTATTTTGGTACGGGAAAGGAACAGGTTTGGCCATTAAGGGGTGCCCGGGCTTTTGCGAGGCTGCACTTTTAGTGAAGTATATCACCAAGGGTTTGGGCTTCGCAACACCACTCCCCTCCGTAGATTGCATGCATATATGCTGCTCTTCTTTTCCTTCAATGCCGACTTCTAGTCGACCTTGGTCTATCATCCGTTGTAACAATTCCTCTACTTCCAAACACGTCTCCATGTCATGCATCTCGCCGGGATGTAGCAGACAGGAATCCTCCTTACACCCACTATGGGGAATTACACCTCCCTTTTGTAGGGCCTCAAAGATAAACCTCCTAGGGGTTGCCACATCTCTCAACGGTTTAGACCTGTGGGGCCTATCGGATTCAACTGCATTAACTGCTCCCCCTCCATGATTGGCGAGCGGGTTGGTCCTCACATTGGGCCGATCCTCTTGGAAAGTCAGCCATCCGGCATCCATTAGATGTTGGACCTTGTATTTAAGGGCCAAGCATTTTTCGATGGAATGCCCCGGGGCACCCCCATGGTACTTGCAAGTTGCATTAGGGTCATACCACTTCGGGAAAGGGGGTTCGAGGACCCTTCCGGGAGTTACCACGGCCAAATGATTGGCGATGAGGGATGGTAGAAGATCTTCGTACGTCATTGGGAGCGGGGTGAATTCCGGCAACGGCCTCGGAGAGAAGTTCCTTGTCGTGTTGGAATTACCGGCCAGTCGAGGCGTGTTCGGAGTTGGAACTTGGGGAACTTCCCTCTGGGTGGGTGCCTTAGGCTGCACGGGTGTTGAGCTAGAGGCGTCCCCAGCATGAGCCGAGAAGCTTGGGTGATGTTGCGCGTACTGATGGGTACCATGAGGTGTTTGCTGGGGTTTGACCCATGCGGGTGTTGAAGAGACGGCATGGGCATCTCCTTCCTTCCTTTTTGCCCCTGTTGCCCCGATTCTTTTGGCGTTCACGTTTGTGGAGGAAACGTAATCAAACTTTCCTCTCTTCAATCCCACCTCGATTCTTTCCCCGGCAAACACCAGATCCGCAAAGCTGGACGGCATGTAACCCACTAGCTTCTCATAGTAGAACACTGGCAGAGTGTCTACCATCATGGTGATCATCTCTCTCTCAACCATGGGAGGAGCTACTTGTGCCGCCAAATCCCTCCATCGCTGCGCATATTCTTTAAAGGTTTCACCCTCTTTCTTAAACATATTCTGCAGTTGAGTACGGTCAGGAGCCATATCAGAATTGTACTGATACTGCCTTAGGAAGGCGGTAATCAGATCCTTCCAAGTACGGATACGGGAAGCTTCCAAATTAGTGTACCACACTACCGCAGCTCCGGCCAAGCTATCCTGAAAGAAGTGTATCAACAGCTTTTCATCTTTAGAATGAGCGCCCATCTTACGGCAGTACATCTTGAGATGGTTTTTGGGACAAGTCGTCCCTTTATACTTGTCGAAGTCCGGCACTTTGAACTTCGGGGGAATAACAACATCGGGTACTAAGCAAAGATCCGTCATGTCTGCAAACGGATAGTCCCCAAATCCTTCCACAGCCCTCAACCTTTCCTCAAGGAGATCGAGCTTCCTCCTTTCTTCAGTTGCCGGGGGCGGCCCTTCCATAGACAAAACTATTGGCGATGCTGCGATGTTGGGTTGGGACAACGTGCCTGGTGCCGGCCCTTCGGGGATCGGGGGATAAAACTCGACATCCCTCCGAGCATAAACTTGAGGGTCTTTATGGACCTCGTCGGGCTGCTGATGAGGCTCTTTTTCATGGACGGGAGAAGCAATGTGGCCCGCATCTTCTTGCAAGATGGGTGGTGAATAGTTGGGCGGCAATCCATAAGGGTAAGCCGCTCGGTTGTATCCCAGGTGAGGGCTGCCATCGTGCCCCAGTGTGTCCCTTCCCCGTCCTACTATGTTTGAGGGAGGATGGTGCGTAGTTGCCAAGAGAGTCGGGTCTGCTTCGGCAGCCGAACTGACAGCGGCGGCAGTGGCCGCGTTCTTCTCCATGAGCTGTTTCATACCTAACATGGCCTCCATCATGGAGGCCATTTGTTCTTTCAGAGCCGACATGTCGGCTTTCATCTGTTCCTGCGTCTCCTCTTGATCACCCATCGTTCTAGATTTGGATCTGGTGCGATAGGGATCCCTTGCGGCGCGTTTAGTTATGGTGTTTTTCCCTAAAAAACCAAACGTGAGGAGTGGGTAAAGAAAGAAAATGCATGCTAGAGATGAGATGTAGGAGTGATTTGATTTGCACAAGTTTTTTGGAGTAGGAACATGGGACCAACTCATTTTATTTCAAAAAGGAAGTCATATCTAGTCAAGGTCTAAGAGACCATACAAGTTTCCTAACGATTTCTAATTATGTGGGCCATTAAGTCTATCATATGCTGACAATAGCCGAGAAGCCCATGAATCTCTTCGGGGGTGGAGTGGGTGTCTGCCATCGCCTTGGCCTTGGCTAACAATCGGGGAAGTTCTTGACTCCCGTTCAAGGTAAGAGCAAACCGATCCATCCACATGGTTGCCTCTTGGTGTAAAGAGTCGATCACCCTTCCTCTAGCCTCTTTTTCCGCATATACTTGAGCATACTCATCCGCGATTCTATGCTCGTGGGCCGTGGCTAGACCTAACTCTTCTTCGTACTTGGCGATGATAGCTAACATGTTGGTCTCTGTCTCGCATAAACGCTGAGACAAGCTTCTTTTGGACCTTGAACAAGCAATCAACTCCTCTTTCAGAACCATGCTATGTGCTCGCGACTGGTCCCTTTCTTCCCTTCGCAACTTGAGTTCACTATTGCTACCCCATAGAGCTCCGCGAAATTTGTTCCGGCCATACTCTTCCTTGCGAGCCCTCTTGGTCTCTCGTTCAAGGGCTCTTGCGGTAATTGCATTCTCTTCCCGTAACCCGGCATACTCCTTCCGAACGTGTGTAGCAGCCAACTTGAACTTCTCCTTGGCGAGTTTTGCTTTTCCTAACTCGCTTTTGAGAGCTTGGACTTCCTCGTCCTCTTCCGGTGCTTCAAAATTCTCTTCGCTGACGACTTTTAACTTGGCGAGCCAATCTAAACCTCGTACGCGAACTTTCAGCCATTCGTGGTACCCACCAATGATGCCATTACGAATGCCTCTAAGCTCTTGATCTTTCCTTAACGGGGTTTCCCATGCCTTATGGATTCTTTGTATAGTCTTGGAATTTTGTACGCCGAGATCCCTCACAAGGAAAGGAGACATGCTTTCTTCCGTCGGTGCTCCCCTCATGGGGTACCCTAGCTGTCTTATAGCGAGCATGGGATTGTAATTAATACAACCCCTCGTTCCTACCAGCGGAATGTTTGGGTATCTTCCACATGAGAAAAGGATTCCTTCTTTTCCTTCCTTCCATCGGGGGAACCAACTGATTGTTCTACTTCCTATCCCGGCCAAGAGCTGGTCCCAATCCATTCTCCTCTTTTCAGTACACGAGCGATGGCTCAGGAGCGGACATGGATGTCTTGTGTCTTGTTGGAACAAGTGTGAAACCAACCAAACACTGAGGGCGGGTAAGCAACAGATGATCCGTGCGCTACTCTTCTCGCACCTTCGGTCAAATGTGTCAAATAGATCTGCCAAGACAGCTACCACCGGACTTTCCTTGCTATGGTGGTAGGCAAGGAAAGCGTCGATTGCTGCTAGGCCTACCAAACCATCCACGTTTGGAAAGAGGACGACCCCAAAAATTAGCAAAGCTAACACATCCATAAACGGGACCCATTCTCCTTGATTGGCCATACCCCTCGCTTTGTCTTCTAGGTACTTCTGTGGTAGGCCCGCTATGCCGTTCCGAGTCTGTCTTATGCGGTCCAAACCTCTTGCGGAATCCCTGACCACAGTTGCAATTCTGCTCAAAGAGGGGAGACACCCGGAGGAAAGATATGGTTTTCTTCCCCCGAGAGGACATCCTAGAATCTCCTCAAATTCTTCAATGGTTGGTACTAATTGGAAGTCCCCGAATGTGAAGCATCTCAAAGGCTGGTCGTAGTATTGGGTAAGTGATGCAATGGCTTCTATGGACACCTCTGCTATGGTCAACTCTAAGATCTTTCCGTAAGTCTTGCGGAAGGCTTGCATTTGGAGGGGTTCCATCAACCGCCCTAATTCCTTGATGCTGGTGGTATCTGGGCTTTTGACCTTGACTTGGTAGAACCTCTTGCCGGTTTGATTTGTTCCCATGCTTACTAAAGTGAGACAAAAGCTGGTGCAAATCAAAACTCCGATATCTCATGGGTGGGATGGATGAATGCATGATGGAATGCATATGACACAGATGCAATCTAGGAATGCGGGGGTCCGGGGAATTTGTCCCCTTCTTAGATACGACGTCTAGGGGTAGCAAAATGCCCCAACGCACGTTTTTAAAAAGGCGACACGGACCCTCCGTTGGTTTGTTTACAGTAGGGATCAAGAAGAACCCATATGCAATGCCTATGCAAAAGACACAATGCGGGAATGTACACAGTATGACAATATTTACCGAACATAAGCAAAAGGGTATATGATACTCATGCATGGCAGTGTGAAAAATGGCACGCAGCGTGTTTGCTCCGTGCCCCTATTTAAGGGACCTATAAGGGAGAGAACTAACTAGGCTTTTAGCAATAAACCCCAAGGTAGTTATATCTCTCTTGATGGTTTCTAGAGGTATCATCCCCTTTGAAGAACATATTGCAGCAGTAGGGACTACTAGCAACAATAAGTTTTCAAAGAGAAAAGCTCTAGATGAGGGTTCACTGTAATCAAGCAAGTCGGAGACCTAGCATGATCACAGATTCACCTCCACTCCTTATGTTCCCATGAACCCGGGTATAGGGCCCTTTTTCACTCACAGTGTGTGCAAATAGTGTTAGTGTTTGTGTGCATCAAATGAATAAATATTTACCTCATGCATACATTCTAAAAAAAGCAACAAATAGTTTATATACACAAGAACATAATGAAAGGAAACCAACAAAGGGGTAAGTCACGGTAAAACATTGCACAAAATTAAATGGCCTAACTCTAAAAAAAAACAGTCCCCAGTGGAGTCGCCAACTGTCGCAACCTACCCTTCGGCGGGAGGGCGACGCGAGACTCGCGGGATGCGTGTTCCACGAAAGGAATACGCGCGGAGTCGCCACCAACGTTTATTTGAGGAAAACGTCGGAAAAACCGGAAAAGACGCGATCTACGAACTTTTTAGTGAAAGGTTCGGGAGTTGTATTTACGCACGGGGAAGGTATTAGCACCCCACACGCCCGTCCCAAGGGACGGCAGCCTTTAATCGAATGTGCAAACGTGACTTTGATTTTTATGTTCCCTTTTATATCCTTTATATCCTTTTTATATTTTTTTCTTTTTGTGGTCGACAAGGGTGTTTCCCTTTGCTCCTACGTATTCCTCAATTCGGGATGAGAAAATCAGACCTACGTAGTTCTTTTGGAACAAAGTGTTTGGTTAAGTTGTTTTTGTCCTTTTTTGCAAAATATGTTTTTATTGAACAAAAGGTCATTTAAGGTGTTGAACCATTAAACGGTCTTTTGATTTTGAAAGGAGAGAAACGTTAAGGCGTTGGACCATTAACGATCTCTTGTTTTTGAAAGGAGAGAAACGTTAAGGCATTGGACCATTAACGATCTCTTGTTTTTGAAAGGAGAGAAACGTTAAGGCATTGGACCATTAACGATCTCTTGGGGTGGTCGACAAAAGCGGGGCTTTTGCTCCTACGTATCCTCAATGAGGAACTCAGACCTACGTAGTTCTTGCTTATCAAGTGATTCTTTTTTATTTAAGTGGTGATCATTTTAAGGCGTTGGACCTTAAAAATGATCCATTTTACTTAGTGAGGAATTGAAATGACGAACTTCAAAAGCCTATTTTTGTGGACGAGCTTGACTAGGCGAGTTGATTTTAGCCTTAGTTTCACTTTAGTTATTAATCGATTCGATTAAGAATGAGAAATCCCAAAGAGAAAACGTCTGATTGATTTTCCGCTTTATTTTACTAAAAGATGTTTTTTTGATTATTTTATATTATTTTTACCTCCTTTTTTGATTTCCAACGTGGTTACGGCATGACCGAACGGTCGGAATTGATTTTAACCGAAGTTAATGGATAATACAATTCAAACGTTCGGTGGAAATTTATTTTATTTTTAAGTTAAGCGAGAAATGACTTAAGTAAAATGGCTTAAGCACGTCAACAGGGGGGTATAAAAAGTAAACAAAACGAGAATAAAAATGCACGAAACACAATGTGGACCACTACGGGTACATAGAATGAATCGAAAAGCTTGGTTCGAGGTACTTACCCGTTGAAGATCGAAGAACGATGAAGAACGAATGAAGAACGTCGAAGAACGGTTCAAACCTTTGCGAGATTCCTCACGGAAAACGTTACGGAAACGTTTCGGAAGCGCCTCGGCTTAGATTTTCTTCACGGAAACAATTTTTCCAAGCAAATTCGAAAGAGAGAGAAGTGCCTAAGGGGTTGGACCCCTTCCTTCTTCATTTCCTCCCCTATTTATAGCAAAATAGGGGAGGTGGTTGCCGCCCAGCTCGCCCAGGCGAGCAGGGTTGCTTCCTCCAGAAGCAACCGCCTTCTGGAGGAATCTTCTGGAGGGCCCAAATGGGCCTGGGTGCTATTTGCACCCCCATTTTTACTAAGCACACCCCCCTCTGCTGTTTTTTGGTGATTCTTTTTTCGTAAAGTTACGGAAACTTACGAATTTCGTAACGATACTTGTTTTCTTTCCGTAATGTTACGGAACTTTGCGGATTACATAATCATCCCGTTTTTGACTTACGGAATGTTACGGAACCTCACTTAATTATGCAACGATGCTTCCGTTTGATTTCCGGTGTGTCACGGAAACTTACAGATTGTGCATCAATATTTTTTTGGTTTTTCGGCATGTCCTGGAATTTCACAAATTGCCTAATGATGGGTGCCAAGCACCTCACGAGGACCAAAGAATGGTCGCACGTCATCGAGCAAAGGTCCCCGGACGAAATTAGGGTATGACAGTTGTAACGGTAGAACGACTCATTCAGCTACCTCTGCCCTTTGTGATTAGCCGCCTGCTAGCTAGTCATGTGATGCATATACCTGTGCATCTAGAGTTCTATCCTCTGCAGGCGATCAGAGATGGACCTCAGAGATGGTACCTCCTCTTGAGGCGGCGGTGGTGGATCTGTAGCCGGCTGTTGGTCCTCCTCTGGCTGTTGTGGTGCTTGGCCCTACGCCTGCCTAGGGATGTAGTATTTCTTGATTAAGGCCCTATTAATAGGTGGTCGGATGACCTTGCTGGGGGCGACGAGCACTCTGTAGGACTAGCAAAGGCCCGTGATCAGAGCGGGAAACCCCAGGGCCCTGTTGGACTTCTCTGAGTCCACAGGGTGTCTCGTGGGTGTAACACCTGCAAACTGATAAATGGCGTCAGAAATCAGCTGAGCCACGTGCACACTCACCTGCATCAAAATGGCATAAACCAACTGACACTTCAGTAGGGGGAGGTCAGAGTTGTGGTCACTAGGCAAAATGTTGCTAAGTAGCAACGTCATCCATATTTGTGTAAGTGTGGTCATGCCGGTGTGCATGATCCGCACCCGTCTCCCTGCGGTGGTCCGAGCGAAATCCTGGCCCGATATGCCTAACAGCTGGGCAATAGCCTCCTCATCAAAGCCAGAGACCTGTCTCCTCCTCTGGTTGTACTCACACTGTTGGCCCTCTACCAAGATCAGTGGGTGCCCCAGGAACTGACTGAGGGCATCTGCGTCGAAAAGAATCCACTGGCCCCTCACCCAAGAGCACATATGACGGACCCCCTCCTCGGTAGGCCAGGCATTAGCGTAGAACTCCATGACTATCTCCGAATTGAATTTATCCATGGGTGTCATAAGTGGTTCCTAGTGTCTGTGGGCTATCTCCTCTTGAAAGTTAGGGAACTCATCGTCCCTCAACTGGACCCACCTTTCTCTAAGGAATGACCATCCCTTGATGGTCTCGAAACGTTGTTGATGCTCTGCGCTCTGGAATCGGTGCCTGTCGAAGTCTGCGTCAGCTTGTGGGGCAACGCTGGAGCCTTCTTCGGTGCTGTCCTTCCTGGACCTCTTTGCGGGAAGCTTTTTCGGGGCCATCTCCTGCAAAAACACATTCGTAAAGTCAGTTCACAAGGAAATTCCATTTTAAAGCAATATCAAGCAAAACCGGCATACAACTCCTTCCAACAAAACACAAATATCAATGTAAATTTAGAGCAAACTCATACACCGATGCACGTATTTTTCTGGGACGTACATATATTTACACACATTTCCTTGAGGAGATATATTTATGAACATACATGCGTGCAAGACATTTTGCTACCTATACCAACATACAGGCGCATTCAAAGTATTTTCCTACCTACCTTCACATATATGCATTTTCAAAGTATTTTTGCTAAATTTACATACATACATACTCAAGGTATTTTGGCTACCTAAAAGAAATTAAATACACGTATACCCAAGGTATTTTGCTAAAAAAAATTACATACATGCATATTCAAGGTTGTCATACCCTAATTTCGTTTTTGGTGGCATGCAACCTTCGCTTGACTGCCTCGAGGTACTTAACACCCATCGTTAGGCAATCCGTGAAGTTCTGCAACATGCCGAAAGTCGAAAGGAAGCATTGTTGCGCAATCCGTAAAGTTCCACAACATTCCAGAAGTCAAAAAGGGCATTGTTGCGTAATACGTAAAGTTTCGCGACATTCCGAAAAGAAAATAGGTGTCGTTACGTAATCCATAAAGTTCCGTAACATTTCGGAAAAGGAATTGGCAAAAGAGGAAAAAGGGGGTGTATTTAGTAAAAAGGGGTGTGCAAATAGCAACCAGACCCACTTGGGCCTTCCAAGGGGTTCCAACAGAAGGCGGTGCGTTCTGGTAGAAGTAACCCAGCTCGCCTAGGCGAGCTGGGCGGCAACCACCTCCCTGTGTTCTCCTATAAATAGGGGAAAGAGGGCGGAGTAAAAATGTTCAGCCCTTCTGGTATTTAGGATTCTCTTGAAATTAGTGAGGAAAATTGTTTCCGTGGAAAAAATCCAAACCGACGCGCTTCCGTAACGCTTCCGATACGTTTCCGTGAGCGATTTCGTGAAGATTCTTCATCGTTCTTCGTCGTTCTTCGGTCTTCAACCGGTAAGTTCTCAAAATCCAATCTTTCAATTCATTCTATGTATCCTTAGTGGTCCCCACTTGTTTCGCGTGCTTTTGTGTTTATTTCGTTTGTTTTCTGTATCCCCTTTTGACATGCTTTAACCATTTATTTAAGTCGTTTTCTCACCTAATAAATAATAAAATGAATTTCCACCAATCATTTGAGTTGTAATATCGTTTAATCTCTGTTAAAATAAAATCCAATCGATAGTTCACACTGTAATCATGTTTAAAACCAAAAAAGGCAAAATAATAATAAAATAATCAAAATATCTTTGAATAAAATAATAAAAAAAAATCAATCGAACGTTGTTTTTTAGAAGTTTCCTTGAATGAATTGACTAATAACCAAAGTGAAACTATGGCTAAAATCAACTCATAAATCAAGCTTTGTCCGTAAAAGTTACTAAAAACCGTTTTATGGTCCAACGCCTTAAACGATCCTCTTTTGCTTTTTATCGGTTAACATGGACCGTTCAAAAGCATAAAATCAACATGTAACTTTACTGCTTTTGTCGACCACCCCAAGAGATCGTTAATGGTCCAACGCCTTAACGTTTCTCTCCTTTCAAACCAAAGAGATCATTAATGGTCCAACACCTTAATGTTTCTCTCCTTTCAAAAGAATCAAAAGATCATTTAAATGGTCTAAATGCCTTAAACGACTTTTGTACGGTCAAAATATATCTTGCAAAAAAGATAAAAACAACTTAACCAACGTTCAGTTCTCAAAGAACTACGTAGGTCTGATTTCCTTATCGCAATTGAGGAATACGTAGGAGCAAGGGAAACACCCTTGTCGACCACAAAAAGATAAAAATACAAAAAGGCGTAAAAAGACATAAAAATGTAAAAAAGGGAAAATAAAACAATTTGAAGTCATATTTGCACACTCGATTAAAGGTTGTCGTCCCTTGTGACGGACGCGTGGGGTGCTAATACCTTCCCCGTGCGTAAAAACAACTCCCGAACCTTTCACACTTAAAGTTCGTAGACCACACCTTTCCATTTTTTCCGATGTTTTCCTCAAATAAACGTTGGTGAATACTCCGTGCATTTTTCTTTCTTGGAAGACGCACCCGTGAGCCCCGCGTCGCCCTCCCGTCGAAGGGTAGGTTGCAACAGTTGGCGACTCCACTGGGGACTGTTTTTAGAGAGTTAGGCTTATCAATCATTGTGCATTCCTTACCATGACTTCTCCTTTGTTCATTTTCCTTTATTTTTCCTTATGTTCTTGTATATAACTCTTCGATGCTTTTAGTGTGTTTTTGAAATGTATGCATGAGATAGATATTTATTCATTTGATGCACACAAACACCAACACTATTTGTACACACGGTGACTTGAAAAGGGGCCCTATACCTGGGTCCATGGGAACATAAGGAGTGGAGGTGAATCTGTGGTCATGCTGGGTCTCCAACTTGCTTGATAACAGTGAACCCTCATCTAGAGTTTTTCTCTTTGATAACATATTGCTGCGGTAGTCCCTACTGCCGCAATATGTTTTTTTGAAGGGGATGATACCTCTAGAAACCATCAAGAGAGATATGACCACCTTGGGAATTATCACTAAAAACCTTTTAGTTCCTCCCGTTTAGGTCCCTAATATAGGGGCACGAAGCAAACACGCTGCGTGCCTTTTAAACACTGCCATGCATATAACCTAAATGTCATGTACGCCTTTGCTGTATGATTATTTGTGGATATTGCCATGTTGTGTACATCTCCTTGTTATCCCTTTCTTTTTCGCATCTGCATCATGTCATCATGCACGGGTTGCGTCTTGATCCCCTCACTTTGTCACGAGAAGACAAAAGGTCCATGTCACCTTCTTAAATGCATGCATCGGGCGCTATGCCGCCCGAATGTTGTATGTAAGAATGAGATAATCTCCCGAGCTCTCGTATCCGTAAAATGCATTTGTGCCATACCATTTCTTCATGCATTCATCCATTTCACCTGTGATAGGTGTCAAAGTCTTGATTCGCACTAGTTTTTATTCCATTTTAGTAAAACATGGGATCGAGTCAAACGCCTTGGCTTAAAAAGAGGTTCTATCAAGTCAAGATCAAGAGCCTAGGAATCGCCAGTCTAAAAGAGTTAGGACAGTTGATGGGTCAGCTCCAGTGACAAGCCTTTCGCAAAGCTTATGGTAAGATCTGGGACCTAACCATGGCAGAGGTCTCCACGGAGGCCATTGCCTCCCTCGCCCAATATTATGACCAGCCTTTGAGGTGCTTCACCTTTGGGGACTTCCAGTTAACACCCACGGTGGAAGAGTTTGAAGAGATCCTGGGATGCCCTCTGGGAGGAAGGAAACCATACCTCTTCTCGGGATTCTACCCCTCTTTAGCTAGAATTTCTAAGATAGTCAAAATCTCGACACAAGAGTTACACCGTGGAAAGCAAGTCGAAAATCGGGTGGTTGGGGTACCAAGAAAATGTTTGGAAGCAAAGGCGAAAGTCTTGGCAAGTCAAGGCGAATGGGCCCCGTTCATGGACATCCTGACACTTTTGATCTTCGGGGTGGTCCTCTTTCCAAATGTGGATGGGTTGGTGGACCGGGCAGCGATTGATGCTTTTCTCGCCTTTCATGACCGCAAGGAAAGCCCGGTTGTCGCTATCTTATCCGATCTATATGACACCTTCGACCGAAGATGTGAGAAGAACAGTGCAAGGATCATTTGTTGTACACCAGCCCTCTACGTATGGTTGGTTTCACACCTTTTGCGCCAAGAGGTGAGACATACTTGCCCACTAGAAGATCACCGCTCATGCACAGAGAAAAAAGAGGCAAATTGGGACCAACTCTTAGCGAGCCAAGAGGGAGCGTCTGTTAATTGGTTCCCCCGATGGAAAGAAGGAAGAACCAGGATTCTTATTTCGTGCAGAGGATTTCCAAATGTTCCCTTGATGGGGACAATGGGTTGCATTAATTACAATCCCATCCTCACCATGAAACAACTTGGCTACCCTATGAGAGGGGCACCATTAGAGGAAGGCCTCACACCTATTATTGCACGAGGTTTCAATAGCACCAATGCGGGGGTACTTCAGAAGGTTCATAAGGCATGGGAGTTGGTGCAAAAGAAGGACAAGGAACTTAGAGGCAGTAGCAACGGGCCCATCGGCGGCTACCAAAGGTGGTTGAAAGCCTACACACAAGGTCTCGATTGGCTCCCGAATTTGAGAACCACTAAAGGGATGGAGGTTGAAACTCCAGAAGAAGACGAAGAGATACAAGCCCTCAAGATAGAACTCGAGAAAGCCCAAACAGTCAAAAAAAAGTTCAAGTTAGTAGCTGTTAGGATCCAAAAGGAGAACGCTGAACTAAGAGACGTCAATATAGCCACCACCAAGGCCTTAGAACAAGAGACCAAGAGGGCCCGTAGGGAAGAACATGGCCAGAACTAATTCTGAGGGGCTCTGTGGGGTAGTAACAGCGAGCTTAAGCTCCGAAGAGAGGAAAGGGACCAATCGCGAGTCGACAGTTTGATCTTGAAGGATGAATTGAGGGTTTGCCTAAGGTCTAAGAGGAGCTTGTCTCAGCGGTTATGCGAGACAGAAACCAACATGTTAGCCATCATCAGCAAGTACCAAGAAGAGTTAAATCTAGCCACGACCCACGAGCACAAAGTAGAGGACGAATATGCCCGAGTGTACGCAGAAAAGGAGGCTAGAGGAAGGGTGATTGACTCGTTACATAAAGAAGCAACAATGTGGATGGACCGATTTGCTCTTACTTTGAACGGGAGTCAAGAACTTCCCTGATTGCTGGCCAAGGCCAAAGCAATGGCGGACGCCTACTCCGCCCCCGTGGAGATCCACGGGCTCCTCAGCTATTGTCAGCATATGATAGACTTAATGGCCCATATAATTAGGAACCGCTAGAAAGTTTGTATTGTCGCTTAGATCTTTACTAGTTATAACTTTCTGAATAAAATGAGTTTGTCCCGCGATTTTACTCCAAAATCAGTGCGAATCAAATCATTCCCACATTTATCTCTAGGATACATTCATTTTTCATTACGTATTCCTCACATTTGGTTTTTTAGGAAAGACGCCATAACTAAACACGCCCCAAGGCATCCCTATCTCACCAGATCCAAATCTAGGACGATGGGTGACCTAGAGGAAGTACAGGAACAGATGAAAGTCGACATGTCGGCTTTGAAAGAACAAATGGATTCTATGATGGATGCCATGCTGGGAATGAAACAACTTATGGAGAGTAACGCGGCCCCCGCCGCCGTTGTTAGTTCGGCTGCCGAGGCAGACCTGACTCTTTCGACTGCTGCGCACCACCCTATTCCAAATAAGGTGGGACGAGAGAAAAGCACGCCAGGGCACGTCGGCAACCCGCATCTGGGGTACAACCGAGGAGCTTACCCCTACGGTTTACCACCTAATTACACACCACCAGTCATACGTGACGATGCGGGTCATGTTCCTCCCCCCATACTTGAAGGGGAGCCTCCTCGACATCCGGACGTGGTCCACGAGGATCATCGAGAGCATGCTCAGGGAGACATCGACTCCTACTCCCCGTTTTCCACTGAGGGGCTAGCGCCCAACGCACTACCTCAACCCAACATCACGGGAGAACCTCGAAGCCACCCAACGCAGCCAATATTTCTGTCTGTGGGAGGACCACCCCTGGCAGCAGAAGGAACGGGGAAACTCGATCTCATCGAAGAAAGATTGAGGGTTGTCGAAGGATTTGGCGATTATCTGTTCGTGGACATGACCGACCTTTGCTTGGTGCCGGACGTCGTCATCCCTCCGAAGTTCAAGGTACCTGACTTTGATAGGTACAAAGGGACGACTTGCCCTAAGAATCACCTAAAAATGTACTGTCGAAAGATGGGTGCATATTCCAGGGACGAGAAGTTGTTGATGCATTTCTTTCAAGATAGTTTGGCCGGGGAAGCAGTCATCTAGTACACTAACCTAGAAGCTTCCCGCATCCGCACCTGGAAAGATCTGATTACGGCCTTCCTTAGGCAGTATCAGTACAACTCTGACATGGCTCCCGACCGAACTCAATTGCAAAACATGAGTAAACCAGAACACGAGTCTTTTAAAGAATACGCTCAGGGTTGGAGGGACCTAGCAGCACAAGTAGCCCCTCCCATGGTCGAGAGAGAAATGGTTACTATGATGGTGGATACCTTGCCTGTTTTCTACTACGAGAAGTTAGTGGGCTACATGCCCTCCAGCTTCGCAGACTTGGTATTCGTCGAAGAAAGGATCGAGGTGGGCTTTAAGAGAGGGAAGTTCGATTATGTCTTCTCCACAGGTACCAACGATAGGAGGATCGGAGCAACTGGGGCAAAGAGGAAGGCAGGAGATGCCCATGCCGTCACTTCAACACCTGCATGGGCCAAGCCACCGTAGATCTCCCACAGTACCCACCAATATGTGCAACATCACCCGAGCTTCTCAGCTCATGCCGGGGACTCTTCCAACTCAGCGCCCGTACAACCAAGGGCGCCCGCGCCCATCCAGAAGGGTCCCCCCCAAGCTCCGGATCCAACCCCGCCTCGCCCGGCCGGCAATGCCCACCTTGGCGTCGGCTCCAACACGATAAGGAACTTTCCCCCAAGGCCAACTCAAGAATTCGCCCCGATCCCGATGATGTACGAGGACCTCTTGCCATACCTCATCGCCAACCAGATGGCCATGATATCTCCCAGAAAGATCCTTTCCCAAAGTGGTATAACCCTAACGTAACTTGCGCATACCATGGGGGAACCCCAGGCCACTCAACCGAACAGTGCGTGGCCCTCAAACGCAAGGTCCAAAGTTTGATAGGAGCCAGATGGCTGACATTTCAAGAGGATGGGCCCAACATAAAGACAAACCCGCTTGCCAATCATGGAGGGGGAGCTGTTAATGCCATCGAGGCGAGTAGGTCGCGCATGTCCAAACCTTTGAAGGACGTAACGACCTCCAGAAGGTTTATCTACGAAGCCCTACAAAAGGAAAGCGTGATTCCCTGCGGTGGACACGAGAAGGATTCCTGTTTGATGCATCCCGGTACGCCACATAACATGGAAGCATGTTTAGTGGTAGGAGACCTATTGCAACAAATGATAGACCAAGGCCGGCTTGAAGTCAGTGATGAGGGGGAAGAAGAAAAACATATATGCATGCAATCCGCAGATAAGGAAGGTCCAAGACAGCCTAAACCTTTGGTATTACATTTCACCAGGGACACAGCTCCCCAAAAGCCCCGACACCCCTCGGCAGTGTCGGGTGTTAGACCTATTTCGTTTCCTTACAAGAACAGCCACGCAGTTCCATGGAGGTATGCCCCTCCGAGCGGTAAGAAGGAAGAAGCTACCGACATCAGCTCGCTATCGGCCAAAGTAACCAATATCACCGGGCTAAGCGGCATAACCCGCAGCAGTCGCGTATTCGCACCCCCTGACCTGCCAACGCAGCCCGTAAATGCTAAAGGGAAAGCAAGGATGATGGAAGGACAAAACGTCAAAGTGATCCCCACACTGGACGAGGATGTTCCGACGAAGGATCTTTTCGAGGGAAGAGAAGGCTGTGGCAAGAAAGAGGTATCACTCGAGGAGGCCAGCGAGTTCCTCCATACTATCCAACAAAGCGAGTTCAAGTGTAGACAAAGGATCAAGCTGAAAGTTTTGATGATCCCAAAGGATTACATGAATCATATGCTTCTCAAAGGGATCAAGCTGAAAGTTTTGATGATGCCAAAGGATTACATGAATCATATGCTTCTCAAAGATTTACTCAAGACAAAGCAATTAGAGATATTCAAGATGGATAATCAAGACAGTCTATAGAGTCTTAGAAAGGATATTAAATAGGAAGGGAATTCCTATTGAAATCGCAAAAGGTTTGGCCAAGAATTTTAAGTTAAAAAAAAAGTCTTTATCAACAAATTTACTCTCTGGTAATCGATTACCAGAGGATGTAATCGATTACCAGTGGCCAAAACTGATTTACAACAGCTAATAAAATTTGAATTCAAAATTTGCACTGTGTAATCGATTACACATATATGGTAATCGATTACCAGCAGTTTCTGAACGTTTTAATTCAAATTTTAAAGAGTTTAATCGATTACACACTTATTGTAATCGATTACCAGAGGAGTTTTTCAGAAAACATTCTCAACAGTCACATCTTTTTATGTGGTTATTGAATGGCTATCATAGGCCTATATATGTGTGACTTGAGACACGAATTTCACAGAGTTTTTGAGAACCACAAGTGTTAATTCTCTAAAAGAGCAAAGTTGTTTTATCCTCTTAAAGATTCCTTGGCCAATTCAATTGCAACTCATTAAGGAATTATTTGAGCGCTCAATCTGTAAAATCCATCTCTTTCTAGAGAGATTCATTCTTCTTCTTCTACTCATTCTCTAAGGGATTAAGAGACCGTGGGTCTCTTGTTGTAAAGGAATTCTAAACACAAAGGAAGGATTGTCCTTGTGTGTTTAGAACTTGTAAAAGGAATTTACAAGATAGTGGAGCTCTCAAGCGGGTTGCTTGGGGATTGGACGTAGGCACAAGGGTGTGGCCGAACCAGTATAAATCTGAGTTTGCACTTTCTCTTCCCTTAATCTCCTTTGTTTATTATTGCTTTACATTCATATTCAAATTGTTTTATTTGAATTAATATTTAAGAAGATCATTATTAAGGGAATCTATAACTTGAAAAGAAAGTGAAATAAATTTTAAAATTGGGGAAGTAGTTTGGGATATCTTAATTCAACCCCCCCTTCTTAAGATATCTGAGGCCACTTGTCTAACAAGTGGTATCAGAGCTTCATTCTTGTATAAAGTTTAGAAGCTTCAAGAAAAAGATGGCCTCAGCAAACCCCTTATTAACAGAAGGGAATTCTATCAATAGACCTCCAATCTTTAATGGAGAGGGTTACCATTACTGGAAAACCCGAATGCAAATTTTTATTGAGGCAATAGATCTAAATATTTGGGAAGCCATAGAAATAGGGCCTTATATACCCACCACAGTGGAAATAGTTTCAATAGATGGTAGTTCATCAAGTGAAAGCATAACTATAGAAAAACCTAGAGATAGATAGTCTGAAGAGGATAGAAAACGAGTACAATACTACTTAAAAGCCAAAAATATAATAACATCTGCCCTGGGAATGGATGAATATTTCAGGGTTTCAAATTGTAAGAGTGCTAAAGAAATGTGGGACACTCTTCGATTAATGCACTAACTCATGAGTATGAATTATTTAGAATGAATGCAAATGAAAATATTCAAAGCATGCAAAAGAGATTTACACATATAGTAAATCATCTAGCAGCCTTTGGAAAAGGATTTCAAAATGAGGATCTTATAAACAAGGTGTTAAGATGTTTAAGTAGAGAATGGCAACCCAAAGTAATGGCCATTTCTGAATCAAGAGATTTATCTAACATGTCCCTTGCCACTCTATTTGGAAAGTTGCAGGAACACGAGATGGAATTATTGAGATTACACCAACATGAAGAAAATGACAAGAAAAAGAAAGGAATTGCTCTTAAAGCATCATCCTCAATTCAAGAAGAAAGTGATCAGGATAATGGTCCAGATAATGATGATGATCTAAGTCTTTTTGTAAGAAGATTCAACAAGTTTCTTAAAGTAAGAGGAAATCAGAGGCGACCCAATTTTAAATCAAAGAGAAGGACAGAAAATTCATCCTCTACTCTAAAATGCTTTGAATGCAATCAACCTGAACATCTGAGGGTTGATTGTCCCATTTCAAGAAAAAGATGGAAAAATCTGAAAAGAAAAATCATAGTGAAAAGAAACTGAAGAAGGCATACATCACATGGGATGAAAATGATATGGAATCTTCTGAAGATTCTGAAAATGAAGAGATAAATCTTTGCCTTATGGCTAAAGGTTATGAAAGTGATGAAGAGGTAGCATCTTCAAATAACTTATCTATTTCTTTTGATGAATCGCAAGATGCATTTGCTGATCTGCATAAAGAGTCAATTAAACTTGCAAAATTAGTTTCATCTTCAAAGAAAACAATTTCAAATTTAGAAAATGAGATTTCGAAATTAAACAAAGAATTAGATCTTCTTAGAAATGAAGTCTCAATTTCTAAAACAAATGAAAAAGTTAATATCTCCACTATTTTTGACAAGAAAATATCAGATTCTTGTAGTTGTTGTGATAAATATGTAAAAGAAATTAAAGAGTTGAAAAATTCACTTGCAAAATTTTCATATAGTAAAAATAATTCAGATGTTATATTAAGTAAACAAAGATATGTGTCTAATAAAAATGGACTAGGGTATAAATCTGATAAACAACAAAAGTTTCATAAAAACTTTTCCACTACCACACAAAAATGTAATTCTAATTCTATCACTTGTTTTTACTGTGGAAGAAGAGGACATGGCATATCAACTTGCTACTTCAAGAAAAATTACAGTAACATTAAAATGATATGGGTCCCAAAAGGATCCTAAGTTTATACTAACATGCAAGGACCCAATAAAATTTGGGTACCTAAGTCAAAAACTTAATTATGCAGATATCTTTGAGAAAGAAGTGGTACATAGATAGCGGATGCTCAAAACATATGACTGGAGATGCATCAAATTTTACACATATCTCTCCAAAGAAAAACGGGCATGTAACATATGGTGACAACAACAAAGGTAGAATCCTTGGAGTTGGTAAAATAGGTACAAATTCTTCAAACTCCATTGAAAATGTTCTACTTGTTGAAGGCCTTAAGCACAGCCTGCTTAGTGTTAGTCAATTATGCGACAAAGGCTATCTAGTATCATTTGATTCTCATAAATGTCTTATAGAACATAAGCATTACATTAATATAAAGCATGTAGGACATAGAGTCAATAATGTTTACATGATAGACTTAAGCATAAAACTAGAAAACAATCATTGCTTTCTTAGCAAACATGATGATCCATGGTTATGGCATAAAAGAATTGCTCACATAAACATGGATCACTTAAATAAATTAATTTCAAAAGATTTAGTAGTTGGTTTGCCTAAATTGAAATTTAAAAAAGATAAACTATGTGATGCATGTCAAAAAGGCAAACAAACAAGAGTCTCATTCAAACCTAAAAATGTTATTTCAACCACTCAACCCTTACAATTATTGCATATGGATTTATTTGGTCCATCTAGAACCATGAGTTTTGGAGGAAATTACTATGCTCTAGTTATAGTTGATGATTTCTCTAGATATACTTGGACATTATTTATTACACATAAAAGTGATTCATTCCAAGCATTTAGAAAACTTGCTAAAGTCATACAAAACAAGAAAAATCTCAAGATTGCATCCATTAGAAGTGATCATGGGGGTGAATTTGAAAATAAAGATTTTGAATTATTTTGTGATGAACATGGTATTGAACACAATTTTTCTGCACCTAGAACCCCTCAACAAAATGGAGTTGTTGAGAGGAAAAATAGGTCATTGGAAGAAATTGCAAGAACTTTATTAAATGATACTTCTCTTCCAAAGTATTTTTGGGCTGAAACTGTCAATACTGCATGTTACATCATGAATAAGGCCTTGATAAGACCCATTTTAAAGAAAACCCCATATGAGTTATATAATGGTAGAAAACCTAATATTTCTCATCTACATGTTTTTTGTTGCAAGTGCTTTGTGCTAAATAATGGTAAAGATAATCTAGGAAAATTCGATGCAAAATCTGATGAAGGTATTTTTCTTGGATATTCATTACAAAGCAAAGCATATAGGATATATAATAAAAGAACTATGAATATCGAGGAATCCATTCATGTTACCTTTGATGAATCTAATGCTATTCTGTCAAGAAAGAATATGCTAGATGATATTGCAGATTCTTTAGAACATATGAATATTCATGAACAAAATTCCAAAGGAAATGATAAAGGAAACAATGAAGATCCTCCAGAAGAAGTCAAATCCAATGATGAACTTCCAAGAGAATGGAAAGCTTCAAACGATCATCCCCTCGACAACATTATTGGTGATATCTCAAAAGGGGTGACAACTAGACATTCTCTTAAAGATTTATGCAATAATATGGCTTTTGTATCTATGATTGAACCTAAAAATATAAAAGAAGCCATAGTAGATGATAACTGGATCATTGCCATGCAAGAATAACTAAACCAATTTGAAAGAAACAATGTGTGGAAATTAGTAGAAAAACCTGAAAATTATCCTATCATAGGAACAAAATAGGTTTTTAGAAATAAATTAGATGAACATGGTATAATTATTAGAAATAAAGCAAGGTTAGTAGCAAAAGGGTATAATCAAGAAGAAGGAATAGACTATGAAGAAACATATGCTCCTGTTGCAAGATTAGAAGCCATTAGAATGCTTTTGGCATATGCATCCATAATGGATTTTAAACTTTATCAAATGGATGTTAAGAGTGCCTTTCTAAATGGTTTAATTCAAGAAGAAGTATATGTTGAACAACCCCCTGGTTTTGAAATTCCTGATAAACCAAACCATGTTTATAAATTACAAAAGGCTCTTTATGGTTTGAAACAAGCCCCTAGGGCATGGTATGAACGTTTAAGCAATTTTCTTCTAGAAAAAGAATTCTCTAGAGGTAAAGTGGATACCACATTGTTCATAAAGAGAAAGCATAATGATATTTTGTTGGTTCAAATATATGTTGATGATATAATTTTTGGATCCACTAATGATTCATTGTGCAAGGAGTTTTCCCTTGATATGCAAAGTGAATTTGAAATGTCAATGATGGGAGAACTAAAGTACTTTCTGGGATTACAAATCAAGCAAACTCAAGAAGGTATATTCATCAATCAATCCAAGTACTGCAAGGAATTGATCAAAAGATTTGGGATGGATAGTGCAAAACACATGTCTACACCAATGAGCACTAGTTGTTACTTAGATAAAGATGAATCTGGTCAGTCTATAGACATAAAACAATATCGAGGTATGATCAGATCTCTTCTTTATTTATCTGCTAGTAGACCTGATATTATGTTTAGTGTATGCATGTGTGCTAGGTTTCAATCCAACCCCAAACAATCACATTTGAGTGCAGTTAAGAGAATCATGAGATATCTATTAGGTACAATAAATTTAGGATTATGGTATCCTAAGAACTCAACATGTAACTTAATAGGATATTCTGATTCTGACTTTGTCGGATCTAAAACTGATAGAAAAAGCACAAGTGGAACTTGTCAATTCATTGGATCCGCTCTTGTCTCATGGCATAGTAAGAAACAAAACAGTGTTGCTTTGTCCACTGCTGAAGCGGAATATATTTCTGCCGGCAGTTGTTGTGCACAGATTTTATGGATGAAGCAACAATTATCTGACTATGGTATCCTTCTTGATCGTATACCTATTAGGTGTGATAACACTAGTGCCATAAATCTATCCAAAAACCCTGTTCAACACTCTAGAACCAAACATATAGAAATTAGGCATCATTTTCTTAGAGATCATATCCTAAAGGGAGATTGTATATTAGAGTTTGTTGATACAAAGAATCAGCTTGCTGATATCTTTACAAAACCTCTCCCAAAAGAAATATTTTTCTCAATAAGAAGAGAATTAGGGCTTTTAGACCTTAGTGATTTGGATAGGTAATTTTTTATGAATGATTGATTGTGTTTTGATGAAGTATGACACTTGTTTTGTTTAACTTAGTTTACTTTTCTTGTTAGTATAATTAACTCTTAAGATAGTATAAGTTTTTAGACTTAGAAATAAGTTTTCTTTTAGGAAAAGGCTATTTTTTGTTCTGGTAATCGATTACATGAATACAGTAATCGATTACACTAGAACAGATGGCCTGTAATCGATTACAGTATTCATGTAATCGATTACCAGTAGGCTGCCTCCTCCTGTAATCGATTACCATTGCTTGTAATCGATTACCACGCGTCCTACTCTATAAATATCACGTTTTCAGAATCTCCTACGCAGCCCCTTCTTCCTTGCGCCGTTCCTCCATTCCTAAACCTCCAAACCTTCATATCTCACTCATTTCTTCATCAAATCAACTCCCGTAAATTGCAATCTTCTTCTTTTTCATTTTTCTTTTGATTCCACCGATTAAAATCTGCAAAAACTCCCTAAAATGGCAGAATCGTCAAAGAAATGAAAGGGTTCTTCCGCCTCCGCTTCGGCTTCAAGAGCTCATCGTTCTGGAGCCACTAGCGCATCCACAGCACCAATTCCACCTTCATTGTCATCTTCCCTAGTGTTTTCTTCCGACGAACAGCAGAAACGGTACTCCAATCTTTTCTCATCTCGTTCCATTATCGACCCTAAGTTTATTGATATGGAATTCTTTTCTGCTGAAACCTTTGATTGCATTCAAGCCTTTCAGAACTTAGGTCTTCTACCTTTTATGTCATTACAATTGCCTATTTATCCTGAATTGGTTAAAGCTTTTTATTGTAATCTTGAAATTCAGGACAACACTCTGATTTCTGAAATTTTTGGGATAAAAATGGTTATTGACTAGTCCCTTTTCCATGACTTAACCAAATTACCCAGTGACGGTGTACCATTTGAAGGTACAGTGAATGACGACTGGAAATTTGATTTCTCTGCCCATGATGCCCGCCAGTTGGTTTGCACCAACAATGCGGATATGACCGGACGTCTTCTTGCCGGGTCATTGGCTTTTGAAAGCCGCATCCTTCACTATTTAATTGTACGTATTTTGCTTCCACGGTCTTCCAACCTTGCCCAGGTTTCTGAGGAAGATCTAATTATCATGTGGGCCTTTCATACAGGGCGTCAACTTGACTGGGCACACTTAGTCAGATATCGCATGCATAAGGCATTGCGATTAAATGCTCCACTACCATATCCACAGCTTGTCACTCTCTTTTTCCGCCATTTTCAAATTCTTCTTGATTCTGAACCTTACGTTCCAATCAAGAGTTCCTTTTTAATTGGTGCTGCTGTGATTGATTCTTTTGGTTACCGCAAAGAGCATGATGGCTCTTGGGTCAAAAAGGGTGCTCCACCCGCTGATGATGAAGGCAACCTACCAGTTGAAGATAATTCCTCTCTTCTTCAAAAGCTTTTGGAAAAGTTCGATGGTCTTCAGACTTTTGTTGGTGACAAATTTGATGATATGGAATTGCAAGTCGACATGCGGTTTAATGCCATAGAATCAAGGATCACCAAAGTTGAAGAAGATGTCTCCTTCATTCATACTTGCTTTGATCCACCACCACCGCCTCCATCATCCTCTTAGCTTATATGTTATTATTAAGACTAAGTATTATTAGTGGTTAAGTATTATTAGTACTTTGTTTTATTGCCGTGTATTTGGCTTTTTTTTGCTCTAGTTATCGTAATCTTGCACTATAATTATATTTCTAGACTTTGCTTTCGTTGATTATAACAATGTATGGATTTATTTTGGTTTAATGGTTGGTTTTGTTTGGATATTTATTGTGTTACTATTTGGATATTGATTGCCTTGCTCTAGTTCTTTTTGATGTTGCCAAAGGGGGAGAGAACTTAGGCAAGAACATGGTTAGAAATCAATTAGAAATTTATCGTTAAGCAAAGTTAGGCATACATGCCAAAAGATAGGGGGAGTAAGGGTTGTGTGAGCGTGCTATCATCTTGTATATAGCTTGTCTTGATTTCAGGTATTGTCATCATCAAAAAGGGGGAGATTGTAGACAAAGGATCAAGCTGAAAGTTTTGATGATCCCAAAGGATTACATGAATCATATGCTTCTCAAAGGGATCAAGCTGAAAGTTTTGATGATGCCAAAGGATTACATGAATCATATGCTTCTCAAAGATTTACTCAAGACAAAGCAATTAGAGATATTCAAGATGGATAATCAAGACAGTCTATAGAGTCTTAGAAAGGATATTAAATAGGAAGGGAATTCCTATTGAAATCGCAAAAGGTTTGGCCAAGAATTTTAAGTTAAAAAAAAAGTCTTTATCAACAAATTTACTCTCTGGTAATCGATTACCAGAGGATGTAATCGATTACCAGTGGCCAAAACTGATTTACAACAGCTATTAAAATTTGAATTCAAAATTTGCACTGTGTAATCGATTACACATATATGGTAATCGATTACCAGCAGTTTCTGAACATTTTAATTCAAATTTTAAAGAGTGTAATCGATTACACACTTATTGTAATCGATTACCAGAGGAGTTTTTCAGAAAACATTCTCAACAGTCACATCTTTTTATGTGGTTATTGAATGGCTATCATAGGCCTATATATGTGTGACTTGAGACACGAATTTCACAGAGTTTTTGAGAACAGCAAGTGTTAATTCTCTAAAAGAGCAAAGTTGTTTTATCCTCTTAAAGATTCCTTGGCCAATTCAATTGCAACTCATTAAGGAATTATTTGAGCGCTCAATCTGTAAAATCCATCTCTTTCTAGAGAGATTCATTCTTCTTCTTCTACTCATTCTCTAAGGGATTAAGAGACCGTGGGTCTTTTGTTTTAAAGGAATTCTAAACACAAAGGAAGGATTGTCCTTGTGTGTTTAGAACTTGTAAAAGGAATTTACAAGATAGTGGAACTCTCAAACGGGTTGCTTGAGGATTGGACGTAGGCACAAGGGTGTGGCCGAACCAGTATAAATCTGAGTTTGCACTTTCTCTTCCCTTAATCTCCTTTGTTTATTATTGCTTTACATTCATATTCAAATTGTTTTATTTGAATTAATATTTAAGAAGATCATTATTAAGGGAATCTATAACTTGAAAAGAAAGTGAAATAAATTTTAAAATTGGGGAAGTAGTTTGGGATATCTTAATTCAACGCCCCCCTTCTTAAGATATCTGAGGCCACTTGCGGAAGTTGTTCGAAAGGCTTAGGAAGTATCGGTTGAGGTTGAACCCCGCTAAGTGCACCTTCGGGGTCAAGTCAGGAAAATTACTAGGTTTCATCGTAAGCCAGAAAAGGATTGAGGTGGACCCTAAAAAGGTGAAAGCCATCCTTGAAATGCCAGAACCACGTACCGAGAAGCAGGTCTGAGGTTTCCAAGGGCGTTTGAACTACATTGCCAAATTCATATCACAGCTTACCGCTATCTGTGAGCCGTTGTTCAAGCTCTTACGCAAGAACGAATCCATCCGCTGGAACGAGGACTGTCAAGAGGAGTTTGGAAGGATCAAACAGTGCCTCATGAACCCTCCCGTGTTTATGCCGCCGGTGCCCGGAAGACCTCTCATCTTGTGTATGATGATTTTGGACGAGTCAATGGGGTGTATGCTGGGGCAACATGACGAGTCTGGGAAAAGAGAGCGTGTCGTCTACTACTTGAGTAAGAAGTTCACGGCCTGTGAGATGAACTACTCCCTGCTGGAAAGAACGTGTTGTACTTTAGTCTAGGCGTCCCACCGTCTAAGACAGTACATGCTGAGCCATACCACTTGGCAGATATCCAAAATGGACCCGGTCAAGTACATCTTTGAGAAGCCTGCTCTCACAGGGCGGATTGCCTGGTGGTAGGTTTTGCTATCCGAGTTCGATATAGTCTATGTCACCCAAAAGGCGATAAAGGGAAGCGCCTTGGCAGATTATTTGGCTCAACAGCCTCTCAATGACTATCAACCCATGCATACCGAGTTCCCGAATGAGAACATCATGGCCTTGTTTGAGGAAAAACTAGACGAGGACAGGGACAAGTGGATCATGTGGTTTGATGGAGCGTTAAACGTTCTAGGCCATGGCGTTGGGGCAGCATTGGTCTCTCCGGACAATCAATATATACCTTTCACAGTCAGGCTGGGGTTCGACTGCACCAATAACATGGCTGAATACGAAGCATGCGCTCTAGGCGTCCAGGCAGCAATTGACTTCAATGTCAAGCTACTCAAGATGTATGGAGACTCGGCACTGGTGATTCACCAGCTGAGAGAGGAATGAGAGACTAGAGACCACAAGCTGATACCCTACCAGGCCTATATCAAGGAATTGGCTGAGTTCTTTAATGAGATCTCCTTCCATCAGGTTCCCCGAGAGGAAAATCAAATGGCGGATGCACTTGCCACTTTAGTGTCCATGTTCCAACTGACACCGCATGGAGACCTACCGTAGATTGAGTTCAGGTGTCGTGGCAGACCTGCACATTGTTGTATGGTGGAAGAAGAGCGGGACAGTAAGCCTTGGTATTTCGATATCAAGCGGTACGTTGAAAGCAAAGAGTACCCACCGGAGGCTTCCGACAACGACAAGAGGACGTTAAGGAGATTGGCAGCTGGCTTCTTCTTGAGCGGAAGCATACTATACAAGAGAAACCATGACATGGTTTTGCTCCACTGCGTGAACACTAAGGAAGCTGAGAGCATGCTGGGGGAGGTCCATGAGGGCTCTTTTGGTACGCATGCTAACGGGCACTCCATGGCTAGGAAGATCTTAAGGGTGGGCTACTATTGGCTCACCATGGAGAGCGATTGTTGTCTCCATGGGAGGAAGTGTCACAAATGCCAGACGTTTGCAGACAATGTCAACGCTCCGCCCTTGCCTCTGAATGTTTTGGCTGCACCATGGTCATTTTCCATGTGGGGAATAGATGTGATTGGGGCCATAGAGCCCAAAGCTGTGAACGGACATCGTTTCATCCTAGTGGCGATCGCTTACTTCACTAAGTGGGTCGAAGCTGCGTCATACGCTAGCGTCACTAGGAGTGTGGTGGTCAGGTTCATTAAGAGGGAGATTATCTGCTGGTATGGTTTGCCGAGGAAGATTATCACGAACAATGGCACCAACTTGAATAACAAGATGATGGGGAAATGTGCGAGGAGTTTAAGATCCAACATCACAATTCCACACCCTACAGACCCAAGATGAACGGAGCAGTGGAGGCAGCTAACAAGAATATTAAGAAGATTATCCAGAAGATGACCGTGTCATACAAGGATTGGCACGAGATGCTCCCATTCGTGCTACATGGTTACCGAACCTCAGTGCGCACATCAACCGGGGCAATGCCGTTCTCATTAATATACGGAATGGAGGTTGTGCTACTGTTTGAGGTGGAAGTCCTGTCATTGAGAATCTTGGCGGAGTCCGGATTAAAAGAGTCGGAGTGGGCCCAAGCATGTTTCGATCAGCTTAATTTCATTGAAGGCAAGCGTTTGGCCGCCATGAGCCACGGGCGTTTATATCAGAAATGAGGGAAGAATGCTTTTGACAAGAAGGTATGCTCGCGTAGGTTCAGCAAAGGGGACCTGGTGCAGAAGAAAGTCTCCCAAGCCCTGAAAGACAATAGGGGAAAGTGGGCCCCGAACTACGAAGGGCCTTTCGTCGTAAAAAGGGCTTTCTCCGGAAGGGCCCTTATGCTTGCCAACATGGATGACGAGGAACTACCTTCGCCGGTGAACTCCGACGTTGTCAAGCGATACTACGCTTAAGTTCTGGGGCAATTAAGGAAGTCGCTACATGGTTTTATTTTTCTGTGGTTTCCCCCAGGGATTCTTGTCCTCTGCAATTTTCTCATTGCAGTCTTTTAAAAGAACGTAGGATTGAGGTTTCGATCCTTGCTTTGTGCCTTAAAAGATGTGTAGTATTTAATGACCCGAGCCTTTTCGCCCAGTCCATAGGATGCCCGAAGCGCTAAATTGAAACTGAACCCGACAATCTTTTGCTAAAAGGTTATTGCATTTGAAAACGCTCATGCATACGCATATACATGCATATTTGTTATCTTGTGACAGGGACAACATCGTTTTAAGCAATAGTCAAATACCGTGCCAAATCCAAGATAGAGATGAATCGAGGTAAGTGGTAACGTGGCCACGATTTGTTGCGCAATGTCATTTCCTGCTTTCAGGTACTTGGGGATGGGCACGAATGGATGCTAGGCCCATGATCAATAGATCATTGTCCCGCATCCAGCTCCGGACAATCGAGAAGCGCAGTTGGGAGGCAGCCTAGTATCCTTTAAATTCCTACCTATTATTGTTGTCGTTTCTTTAAAGATAATGATCGGATGCCTAACTTATCCTAGGGGTTTCGAGTAAGCGAACGCCGACCCATAGAGAGCACATACTTTCTTCACAAAAAAAAATGTATAGGGTTAGCTTGCCTGGGCGAGCACCCCCTGCATGAAATGGTTTAAAAGAAAGGGGGAGTGCAGTTCTTCACCCAAAGAACTTCTCCCCCTCACTTAAGAATGCAGCACCCACGGAACTTGCGGTTTTCCAACCCTAAGCCACCATTTTTGTACTTCTTGCATCCATTTTAGTATCCTTGTTCACTCCATACAAGTAAGTGTGCTATCTCTTTGCCCTTTGGCTCACCATTGTTGCATTTTGATGCTTTATTTCCTCATACTTGCAAAAATCCGAGAAGCAATTTTATCCTTGAATTCGTGCTTGTTTTGTTGAAATGGGGAGTTGTAGAGGATGGCCGTAGGCCTAGGTTGCGTTCTGGAATAATGGGGCATGCCACATTTTCCCCATTCTCTTGATATTCATGCCTAAAAGCGCACCCGCCAAGTGTTCAGTGAAATGTCTCAATGACATTTAATCACAATTCTTTGAGTTCCCTTTTGGAAATACCTTGGGCATAAGTAGCTGCCATTGTTAAGTTTAGGGACAGCTTGCAGGAACTAGGGCGGGTGCCCAAATGTGTGCTTAAGTCTAGAGATCCAAACTTGGGTTTTCAAATGCAAGAGAGAGTAAATGAGAGCAAATTGGTAAGGTTTTCCCTCTAGGCCCATTGGATGAAAGCTGCACCTTGATGGTTTTTTTGCACCTAAATGATGTAGAGTAGGTAACAAAGGACAAAATAAGCATACGAGTGTTGGGTAGGTAGCCAAGTGCTTTGCCAATATACGCATGTGCCAAAATAGCGCAAAAATGCGCCTCAAAATAGGAACATATGGCGCGAAGTGGATTTTCAAAATGTGAACGAGTAGTGAAAATATGTCTGCCTTTCCCATGAGTGAGTGACATGAAATTGCTTTTCAAATAAATGCAAATAAGTGCATAACATGAGATTCACTTTCTAGTAGGAAGGTGTGTATAAATGAAATGTGAATAGCAAAAAATATGATCGTTAAAGACACCTTAATGTATATGCATATCGTATGCGAGATAGTAAAATACCTCATAAAATGTATATGTTGCAGGATAGGGGATCAGAACACCCTTTGGTAGGTACTTTGGCAACTACCTTGTTGATATATTCATTTGGTTAGCAAGATACCTGTATTGGTTTGTATGTCAATACTCAAAGTATGCACATGTGTAATATTGGATAGCAAAACGCTTTGTATATGGATATGTGTAATTGTGTTTTTGCAAAATACCTTGAGCGTGCATATATCTATTTATGTTCAAGATATGCAAGCGGATATAGGTAGCAAGAATGTTTTGAATATACTTATACATTGACATAGATAGCATAATTTTTTTGCATGTATACACTTCCATAAATGTGTTGCTTCAAGGAAATGTGTGTACGAGTTTGCTCCAGGTCAAAAAAGGGGTTGCATCCCACTTTTGTTTTCTAGTGGCATATTCCTTCTGAATTAATTTTTCAAATGTTTGTCTTCACAGGAAATGGCTCCGAAAAAACTTTCCACGAAGAGGTCTAGAAAGGACGCCACAGGAGAAGGCTCCAGTGCCACCTTGGATTTTAATCGTCATCGGTTCCGGAGTGCCAAGCACCAGCAGCGCTTCAAGGCCATCAGGGGATGGTCATTCCACAGGGAGAGGCGTGTCCAGCTCAGGGAAGATGAGTACACGGACTTCCAGGAGGAGATAGCTCGCAGGCATTGGACACCTCTAGTGACTCCCATGGCCAAGTTCGACCCTGAGATAGTCCTAGAGTTTTACGCTAATGCCTGACCCACAGAGGAGGGAGTTCGGGGCATGTGCTCAGGGTTGAGGGGTCAGTGGATTCCCTTCGACGCAGATGCCCTCAGCTAGTTCCTGGGCGACCCGCTGATTTTGGAGGAAGGCCAGCAGTGTGAGTTCAGCCAGAGGAGGATCCAGGCAGACGGTTTCGATGAGGAAGCCATCGCCCAGCTGCAGTGCATACTAGGGCAAGATTTTGCCCGGACCGCTGCAGGAAGGCGGGTATGGATCATGCGCACCAGCATGACTACCTTCACCCAGATATGGATGACACTGCTGCTCAGCAATGTCTTGCCTAGCGACCACAACTCCAACCTCCCTCTACCTAAGTGCCAGTTGGTGTATGCCATCCTGACATGGATGAGCGTTCACGTGGCCCAGGTGATTGCTGATGCCATTTATTTGTTTGCATGTATGGCGCCTACTAGGCACCCTCTGGACCCAGAGATGTCCAACATGGCCCTGGGGTTTCCGACTCTGATCAGAGGCCTCTACCAGTCCTACGGAGTTTCTATCACCCCCAGTAAGGTAATCCGACCGCCGATCACCCAAGCCTTCATCGAGAAGTACTGTATGCCTAGGCAGGCACAGGGTGATGCACATCAGGCCACGGGCGCATCGCCACTACCTCGGCAGGTCGATTCGGCTGGGTCACTGGGCATGGAACGGTATCTATAGCATTTGGTTTGCCAGCAGGTGGCCAACCACCATGGACAGGTGCAGATACATGAGTGTCTCTACCGGTTCAGCCTCAGTCAGCAGGGGCAGGGTTTCGTCCCTTTTGTATGCCCTACCCCGGAGCAGTTTGAGGCTGAGGTCTCATGGCCTGGAGACTAGCCCGATGCCCAAGCAAGGGAGGAGCCTGCAGGATCCCCCGGTGAGGCGGATGAACCCCATATGGATGAGGATATGACTGAGGTCGCTGCACTTTTTTGTGATTAACATTACTGCTTTTAGTTATTGTTTTTGTTGTCATCTAACATTACTACTTTCAGTTATTGTTTATGTTTCCGCTATGGTCTGGCATTACGGCTCTCAGTTATTTTGTCACTATTTTTGTCGCGACATACCATTGCATTCTTTTCCGTTTGCTTTGCGATTTGACGTAGGTAGGCCATGTGTGCCCTCATCCACACGACCTTTTTAGTAACAGGAAATAAACAAATAATGATAACTTAATAAATGGAGAGAATAAAAAATAAATTTGGTTAATTAAAAAGCCGACATGCTGCTGAAAAGAAAATAACTTCCCGTTTTTCTTTGGACAAAAAAACTCACTGATCATAACACTAGTTTTTGAAAAAAAAAATGTGTATGCACCTGAAGGGTGAATGCTGTGAAAATTTTCCCGAACGCCCAAAATGGACTCGGATGAATGCATGAATTGATAAATGAGCATGTTTTGGAAGCACTGGGTTGACTTAATAGGGAAAATGAATCCTGAGCCCTAGTGTCACGTGACCATAAAAACTAGATGCTTGAGTGTCTACATGGGTGCGTGCATGACCAGTTTTGCATAAAATTTCCTAATCATCGGTGTTGCATGTGTATCATGGAAATAATGTGGGACATCCCTTTTATCCCTGAACCACTGGTTAAACCAACACTCTGACATATATCATGTCCAATCGTGCTACAAGTCTTGAGCCAAAATCCCAACTCGCCATAAACCTTGCCCTCAGAAGAAAACAAAACAAAAAAAAAGAAAGTTCCCGATCAAGGATCGAAAGAAAGTAGAAGAACAAAATTCCCAATCAAAGATTGGGAGAAAGCAAAAAAAGAAAGAAAAATTCCCGATCAAAGATCAGAAGAAAATAGAAAAAATATGCAGAAAGGTCTTTCGACCAGACAATATTTGAATAATACAGAATTGTCACCAACAAATAAGGAAAGAAGGGAAACCATGACCTGAAGTGGTCCTCTCCCTTTGATTGCCAACCAAAATCTTGTGCGTCGGTGATTTTTTCGCCTCACACTAAACAAAATCAGAAAAGGAAAAGGCCAAAACACTCAAAGCCAAATTCCCCTCCAAAAATACTATTCCCCAAGAAAAGGTCCTATTGATCCATGATCACGCATGTAATCTTTGATTTGATAGGAAATGATTTGCAAAATCAAGTCATGACATATCTATGGTTCGGAATTAGGATAAAAAACTTACCTGTGTGAGATTGATACACTTTGAGTGATTTTCTTCTATTTTGTTGGACCCAGTGTTTCCTTTAAATGGTCGTTTAGAAACGAAACGCTAACGTCTAAAATCTCATTTATGGTTATGAGAAAATTTCATCAGCATACTCTCCTTCCCCGATGGACACATTGTTTTTCACCAGAAATTATATGTTGCTCTGATCAGTTGGAGGTTTTGTTTCTTTACTAAAGCATGTTCACATTTTAGTAAAAGAACACCGAGACTATTTTAGTCTCACACTGTTTTTGCAAGAAATACGTAGGTCTGAATTCCTCATCACAAATTGAGGATACGTAGGAGCAAAAGCCCTGCTTTTGTCGACCACCCCACCTTTTGTTACTGTGACCCAAGAGTCCGGTGGCATGCGGAGACACCAGACGGTAACCCGCACACACTCATTTGCTATCCATAAGACTCAAAGCACGATAGCAAGCAGTGACTAACGTCGTCACTTGCACTTTTCCCGGAGATGTCAGCGTTTTCCGGTCGAGACTACGAAAAAGTCTCATTTGCTATCCGTAAGACTCAAAGCACGATAGCAAGCAGTGACTAACGTCGTCACCTGCACTCTTCCCAGAGATGTCAACATCTTCCGGCCAAGAATACGAAAAAGTCTCATTTGCTATCTGTAAGACTCAAAGCACGATAGCAAGCAGTGACTAACGTCGTCACCTGCACTTTTCCCGGAGATGTTAGCGTTTTCCGGCCGAGACTACGAAAAAGTCTCATTTGCTATCCATAAGACTCAAAGCACGATAGCAAGCAGTGACTAATGTCATCACCTACACTCTTCCCAGAGATGTCAACGTCTTCCGGCCGAGAATACGAAAAAGTCTCATTTGCTATCCGTAAGACTCAAAGCACGATAGCAAGTAGTGACAAACGTCGTCTTCTGCACCTTTTGTCATCTTGACTCGTGAAGTCAGGTGACATGCGGGGGTACCATATGGTTATCCGCATCTTTCATCAACCAGGGGCAAACAAGCCTGTTGACACATAGAGACTTACATCGTCTTCTGCACATTTTGTTATCCCGGGGCAAACAAGCCCGATGACATGTGGGGGTACCGTACGGTTATCTGCATCTTTTGTCAATCAGGGCCAACGAACCCGTTGACATGCAGAGATTAACATCGTCTTTCACGCTTTCTGTCATCCTGACCCGTGAAGTCAGGTGACATGCAGAGATACACAGGTGATTATCCACACAAACGATTTCTGTTAACCTAGCCAGTGAAGTTAGGTGGCAGGCGGAGACACCCAAGTGGTTATCCGTACAAACGGTTTCTGTCATCTTGACCCATGAAGTCAGGTGACAGACGGGGGTACCGTATGGTTATCCGCATCTTTCGTCAACCGAGGTGAACGAATTTGACGATATCAGGATGACATTGGTCGTCCGATTTTGATTGTTCTTAAAATTTTTGTAGGTTTTTACTCTCTTCGTCCGGAGACATTCAAGCCCGACGACGCACGAGATTCTTCTCTACTGGGCGGGGGCGATCGAGTGCGATGGCGTGGGGAAGTGTCGTGGTTGTCCTATTTTATCACTTTCAAGACACTGAATTTTTGTTGACACTTTTGATGCCTTTTCTTTCTATCTAAATGACAGGTTCCGCTGGTTGGGATATTGACTGGCCGAATGATGTTCCGCTCGAATGAAATTAGTGTCTTATCTTTACTTCGCTTTTATCTCCAATAAAAGGTAAGTAAAGAGGGGCAACAATCATACCCTAATTTCGTCTGGGGATCATTGTTTGGTGGTATACAACCTTCACTTAACCACCCCGAGGAACTTAACACCCATCGTTAGGCAATCCGTGAAGTTTCGCAACATGTCAGAAGTCGAAAGGAAGCATTGTTGCGCAATCCGTAAAGTTCCGCAACATTCCAGAAGTCAAAAAGGGCATTTTTGTGTAATACGTAAAGTTTCGCGACATCCCGGAAAGAAAATAGGTGTCGTTACGTAATCCGTAAAGTTCCATAACGTTTTGGAAAAGGAATCAGCAAAAAAAAAGGCAAAAGGGGGTGTATTTAGTAAAAATAGGTGTGCAAATAGCAACCAGGCCCACTTGGGCCTTCCAGGGGGTTCAAACAGAAGGCGGTGCCTTCTGGTGGAAGCAACCCAGCTCGCCTGGGCGAGCTGGGCGACAACCACCTCCCTTTTATCTCCTATAAATAGGGGAAAGAGGACGGAGTAAAAATGTTCAGCCCTTCTGGTATTTAGGATTCTCTCGAAATTAGTGAGGAAAATTGTTTTCGTGGAAAAAATCCAAGCCGAGGCACTTCCGTGAGCAATTTCGTGAAGATTCTTCTCCGTTCTTCATCGTTCTTCATCATTCTTCGTTCGTTCTTCATCGTTCTTCGGTCTTCAATCGGTAAGTTCTCGAAATCCAATCTTTCAATTCATTCTATGTAACCTTAGTGGTCCCCACTTGTTTCGCGTGCTTTTGTTTTTATTTCGTTTGTTTTCTGTATCCCCTTTTGACGTGCTTTAACCATTTATTTAAGCCGTTTTCTCGCCTAATAAATAATAAAATGAATTTCCACCGATCATTTGAGTTGTAATATCGTTTAATCTCTGTTAAAATAAAATCCAACCGATCGTTCACATTGTAACCACGTTTAAAACCAAAAAAGGCAAAATAATAATAAAATAATCAAAATATTTTTGAATCAAATAATAAAAAAAAAATCAATCGGACGTTGTTTTTTAGAAGTTTCCTTAAATGAATTGACTAATAACCAAAGTGAAACTAAGGCTAAAATCAACTCATAAATCAAGTTTTGTCCGCAAAAGTCACTAAAAGAAGTTTTATGGTCCAACGCCTTAAACGGTCCTCTTTTGCTTTTTATCAGTTAACATGGACCATTCAAAAGCATAAAATCAACATGTAACTTTACCGCTTTTGTCGACCACTCCAAGAGATCGTTAATGGTCCAACGCCTTAACATTTCTCTCCTTTCAAAACAAAGAGATCATTAATGGTCCAACACCTTAATGTTTCTCTCCTTTCAAAAGAATCAACAGATCGTTTAAATGGTCTAAACGCCTTAAACGACTTTTGTACGGTCAAAATATATCTTGCAAAAAAGATAAAAACAACTTAACCAACGTTCAATTCTCAAAGAACTACGTAGGTCTGATTTCCTTATCGCAATTGAGGAATACGTAAGAGCAAGGGAAACAACCTTGTCGACCACAAAAAGATAAAAAAACAAAAAGGCGTAAAAAGACATAAAAACGTAAAAAAAAAGGAAAATAAAACAATTTGAAGTCATATTTGCACACTCGATTAAAGGTTGTTGTCCCTTGTGACGGACGCGTGGGGTGCTAATACCTTCCCCGTGCGTAAAAACAACTCCCGAACCTTTCACACTTAAAGTTCGTAGACCACACCTTTCGGGTTTTTCCGATGTTTTCCTCAAATAAACGTTGGTGGCGACTCCGCGCATTTTCCTTTCTTGGAAGACGCACCCGTGAGCCCCGCGTCGCCCTCCTGTCGAAGGGTAGGTTGCGACAAAGGTATTTTTGCTACCAAAAATTACATACGTGCATATTCAAGGTATTTTTGCTACCAAAATTACATACATGCATATTCAAGGTATCATTGCTACCAAAAATTACATACATGCATATTCAAGGTATTTTTGCTACCAAAATTACATACACCATGGGTAGCATTTTTTGCTATTTCATTCATATTTTATACATATATATACCACTTGGGAGTCCATCACATGCTATGCACATACTTGCTTTTATTTGAAAAACAATTTCATATTACGCATTCATGGAAAAGGTGAAAATTTACTACTCATTCACACTTTGCAAAGCCATTTCATGCCATATGGTCCCATTTTGAGAAGCATTTTTGGGTCATTTTCAACACATAGGCATATTTGCAAAGCACTTGGCTACCTATCCCACATGTATGCTTGGTTCAACAAGTGTTTGCCTCTTGCTACCTACTCTATGACCAATATTTCCACATCATCTAGGCGCAAATAAATATTAAAGTGCAGCCTTCATCAAATGCTGGCCAAAGAGGAAAACCTTATCAATATGCCCTCACTTTTATGCTCTCTTGCATTCTAAAAAACAAAGTTTGGATCTCTTGGCCTAAGCACATATTTGAGCACCTATTCTAGCTTCTAAAAGCTTTCCTTAATCTCCACAACGGCGGCCACCTATGCCCAAGTTAATTCCATAAACAAAATTCATAGAATTATGCTTAAATGCCATTGAGGCATTTCACCGAGCACTTGGTGGGTGCACCTTTAGGCATGAAAAAATGGTGAATGGGGACAATGCAACATGCCCAATTATTTCAGAACACCACCTAAGTCTAAGGCCATTGCCTACTGTTGCAACCTACCCTACGGCAGGAGGGTGACGCGGAGGCTCGCAGGTGCGTCTTCCAAGGAAGGAAGGCGCGCGGAGTCGCCACCAACGTTTATTCGAGAAAAACGTCGGAAAAACCAAAAGGTTTGGTCTACGAACTTTAAGTGTGAAAGGTTCGGGAGTTGTTTTTATGCACGGGGAAGATATTAGCACCTCACACGTCCATCACAAAAGATGACAGCCTTTAATCAAATGTGCAATATCATATCTTCAATTTGTTTTATTTTCCCTTTTTTATGTTTTTATGGGCCTTTTGTATTTTTTATCTTTTTGTGGTCGACAAGGGTGTTTCCCTCGCTCCTACGTATCCTCAATTGCGATGAGGAAATCAGACCTACATAGTTCTTTCAGAACTAAACGTTGGTTACGTTGTTTTTATCTTTTTTTCGCAAGATAGATTTTAATTGAAAAAAGGTCATTTAAGGCGTTGGACCATTAAACGATCTTTTGATTTTGAAAGGAGAGAAACATTAAGGCGTTGGACCATTAACGATCTCTTGTTTTTGAAAGGAGAGAAACGTTAAGGCATTGGACCATTAACGATCTCTTGTTTTTTTAAAAGGGATGGTCAACAAAAGTGGAGCTTTTGCTCCTACGTATCCTCGATTAGTGGTGAGGAAATTAGACCTACGTAGTTCTTTCTGAAAGAGGTAAAGTTATGTGTTGATTTTATGCTTTTGAATGGTCCATGTTAACCAATAAAAGCAAAGAGGACCATTTAAGGTGTTGGACCTTAAAACGGTTTTAAGTGACTTTTGCGGACAAAGCTTGATTTGTGAGTTGATTTTAGCCTTAGTTTCACTTTGGTTATTAGTCAATTCATTCAAGGAAACTTTCAAAGAAAAATGTCCCATTGATTTTTTTGATTATTTTATTCAAAGATATTTTGATTATTTTATTATTATTATTTTCAATATATTTTGATTATTTTATTATTATTTTTCCTTTTTTGATTTAACCGAGGTTACTACGTGAATGATCGATTGGATTTTATTTTAATAATGATTAAACGAGAGTACAACACAAATGATCGGTTGAAATTCATTTTATCAATTATTAGGCGCGATAACGGCTTAAATAAACAGTAAAAAAGCTCATTAAAAGTGGAAGAAAAGAAAATCGAAAGTGAACGAGATGAAGATGAAAACAAACAAAACAAGAAATGAATTGAAAGTCACGGATTCGAACACTTACCGGTTGAAGACCGAAGAACAGTGAAGAACGGCGGAAAATCTTCACGGATTTGCTCATGGATACGTCTCGGAAGCGTTACGGAAGCACCTCGGCTTGGATTTTCTTCACGGAAACACATTTTTTCACCCAAAACAGCTGAAATGCATAGCATAAGGGTCAGGGATCAATTTACACAACCCTCTTCCCCTATTTATAGCAAAAATGGGGAGGTGCTTGCCGCCCAGAGGCTTCTTGAGGAAGATTTTTGAGCGCATCCCTAATTACTAAGTTCACCCCCCCTTTTCGTACTTTACGAAAAAGTTACGGAAGCCTTACAGAAGCGTTTTGGACTTGATTTTCCTCTTTTTTCTCTTCCCTTTCACCAATATTAAGTGAAATATGCTTACCCAAGGTTTTTAGAAATTTTACAGAAGCATTACGGAAGCTCCAGATGTCATTTTTTAACAAAATGGAGGTGGTTGCCGCTCAGAGGCTTCTTGAGGAAGATTCCTGAATGCACCCCATAATTGATAAGTTCACCCCCCTTTTGGAATGTTCTGGATGAAGTTTCCTGAGTGCACCCCCCGTGTTTGATAAGTTTAGCCCCCGCTTTTGTGTTTTTGGCTTTTTTCTTTCCGAAACATCCCGAAACTTTACGGATTCCATGGCAATGGGTATTAAACATTTTGAAGTGGTCAAACGGAGGTTGCATGCAGACAAACAATGGTCCCCGGACGAAATTAGTGTATGACAGTTGCCCCTCTTTACTTATCTTTTATTGGAGATAAAAGGGAAGTAAAGATAAGACACTAATTTCGTTCGAGCTAAATCCTTACCTGATCGACCAATAGCTCTGTTAGTGAAAACCATGACGTCTCCGATGCTATCGGACTCGATCATTTCTGGACAACAGAAGAGGTTCTTGGCGCGTCATCCACTTGATCGTCCCTGGATGACAAAAAGTATCTGCAAGAAAATCTCAAAAAACAATTAGAAACAGACGACTATCATCGTCCAAGATATTGCCGGAAAAAAAAAAAAAGAAAGCAAGTGAGTGGATAACTAAAAGGTATCTTCGCATGCTAGCGGACCTCTTACAGGTCGGGGTAACAAAATTGTGTTTGTACGGATAACCACTTGGGGTATTTCCGCCTGCCACTTGACGCATGGGTCAAGATTAACAGATGTTGTCTTTGTATGGATAATCACTTGGGTATATCCACCTGCCACCTGACGCATGGGTCAGGATCAACAGATGTTGTCTTTGTACAGATAATCACTTGGGTATATCCACCTGCCACCTGACGCATGGGTCAGGATGAACAAATGTTGTCTTTGTACGGATAATCACTTCGGTATATCTGCCTGCCACTTGGCACATAGGTCAGGCTCAGCAGACGTTGTCTTTGAACGGATAATCACTTGAGTATATCTGCCTGCCACCTAACGCATGGTTCAGGATCAACAGATGTTGTCTTTGTACGGATAATCACTTGGGTATATCCGCCTACCACCTGGCGCATAGGTCAGGATCAACAAATGTTGTCTTTGTATGGATAATCACTTGGGTATATCCACCTGCCACCTGACGCATGGGTCAGGATCAACAGATGTTGTCTTTGTACAGATAATCACTTGGGTATATCTGCCTGCCACCTGACGCATGGGTCAGGATCAGTAGATGTTATCTTTGTACGGATAATCACTTGGGTATATCTGCCTGCCACCTGACGCATGGGTCAAGATCAGTAGATGTTGTCTTTATATGGATAATCACCTGGGTATGTTTGCCTGCCACCCGACCCGTGGGTCAGGATCAACAGATGTTGTCTGTGAGACTAAAAAGTTCCAACCGGAAGATGCTGACATCTCTGGAAAGGGTGCAGATGACCACATTTGGTCTCCACTTGTCAATCAGACTAGGGGTCCCTGAATAGCAATAGTATGTGGGCAGATAACCATCGGGTGTCTCCGCATGCCACCAGACTCATAGGTAACGATAACAAAAGTTGGGTGGTCAACAAAAGTGAGGCTTTTGCTCCTATGTATCCTCAATTTGTGATAAGGAACTCAGACCTACGTAGTTCTTGCAAGAGGTGTGAGACTAAAATAGTCTCAGTGTTCTTTCACTAAAATGCGAACATGCTTCAGTAAAGAAACAAAACCTCCAACTGATCAAAGCAACATATAATTTTTGGAGAAAAACAATGTGTCTATTGGGGAAGGAGAGTATGTTGATAAAAATTTTCTTGTAACCACAAATGAGATTTTGGATGTTAGCGTTTCGTTTCTAAACGACCATTTAGAGGAAACACCGGGTCCAACTGAAGATAGAAAAAAATCAATCATAGTGTATAAACCTCACACAGGCAAGTGTTTCACCCTAATTCCAAACCATAGATATGTTATGACTTGATTTTGCAAATCATTTCCTATCAAATCAAATATTACATGCGTGATCATGGATCAATAGGACTTTTTTGGGAATAGTGTTGTTCTTGGTGGGAAATTTGGCTCTGAGTGTTTGGGCCTTTTCCTTTTTTGTTTTTGTTTAGTGCGGGGCGAAAAAGTCATCGGCACTCAAGGTTTTGGTTGGTAATCAAAGAGAGAGGACCACTTCAAGTCGTGGTTTCCAAAGATCTTTCTGTATATTTCTTTTGTTTGCTTCTGATCTTCGATCGAGAATTTTCCTTTCTTTTTTGCTTTCTTCCAATCTTTGATTTGGAATTTTCTTCTTTTGCTTTCTTCCGATCTTTGATTGGGAACTTTCTTTTTCTTTTCTTTTCTTCCGATCTTTGATCAGGAACTTCTTTTTCTTTTTTTTTTTTGTTTTCTCCTGAGGGCGAGGATGGACATTCTCACCCTAGGTCAAGGTTTATGGTGAGTTGGGATTTTGGCTCAAGGCTTTTAGAACGGCTGGACATGATATATGTCAAGGCGTTGGTTTGGCCAGCGGTTCAGGGATAAAGGAATGTTCCACATTATTTCCATGACACACATGCAACAATGATGATTTGGAAATTTTATGCAAAACTGGTCATGCATGCACCCATGTGGACACTCAAGCATCAAGTTTTTATGTTCATGTGACACTAGGGCTCAGGATTCATTTTCCCTATTGATGTCAACCCAGTGTTTCCAAAACATGCTCTCTTATCAATTCATGCATCCATCCAAGTCCATTTTGGGCTTTTGGGAAAATTTTCACAGCATTCACCCTTCGGGTGCATACACATTTTTTTTTCAAAAACCTTGTGTTCTGAATGGCAAGTTCATTTCTTTTCAAGAGCATGTTGGCTTTTTATCTAACCAATTTTTTTTTTTGTTTTTTTTTTGTGAGGTATTTTGCTACCTAAACACATATATATTTTTGTGAGACATTTTGCTACCTAAACATATACATACATATTCAAAGTAGTTTTGCTACCTAAACATATACATACATATTCAAGGTATTTTTGCTACCTAAACATATATATTCTCTTTTTTTGTGAGGTATTACTACCTTCCCAGTTTGTGCTTGTTTATTTAAATTCCCAGGATTCTGAGCAACTAGGTAGGTCCAACTATGACTTAAGAAACAAAGGTGATCAAATAACAAGCAGAAAATTTAAAAGGTACTAGGCTACCTCCTAGTAGCACTTCTTTAACATCTTGAGCTGGACGCTCGGCCTAGCGTCTATTCGTATTTGTCCCTAGGCCTTTGGGAGCAGAACGACGTTACGCAATAAAGACGTGACCATGCCCCCGCTTACCCTGGTCTCTTTGAATCTTCTACTAGGCACGACACCGGCCTTCGCTTGAAGCACGTGTTTCCCCGCTTTCACCTACAGGATGGAAATATGCATGGGCATGCACATGCATGAGCAGTTTAAAATGCAACAATGTTGAGCAAAATCCGTTATGTTCATTTTAATTAAGCGTTCGCGACACCCCCTAGGGACTTGAGTGAAGGGGCTTGACGTGACAACAGACACAACACAGGGATTGGGAAAAGAATCATCAATCTGTCATTTTATTAAATGTTGTGACCGGAGCTTACAAAAGACAAGAAGCCTTGAAAACAACACAAAAACAAAATGGGCAGCGAATCTCCGAATTGCCCCAAGTGTCAAGCGTAGTATCGCTTGACAACATCGGCGTTCACGGGCAAGGGTAATTCGATGTCATCCATGTTGGCAAGCACCAGTGCTCCTCCTGAGAATGCTTTCTTCACGACAAAAGGTCCTTCGTAATTCAGAGCCCATTTCCCCCTATTATCCTTCGGGGCTTGGGATATCTTCTTCAACACCAAGTCTCCCTCATTAAACTTGCGTGGGCGTACTTTCTTGTCGAAAGCATTCTTTACCCGTCTTTGGTACAGACACCCATGGCTCATAACCATCAGCCGTTTGCCCTCTATAAGGTTGAGTTGGTCGAAACGCGCTTGGGCCCACTCCGATTCTTTCAAACTGGACTCTGCCAAGATCCTCAAAGATGGAACCTCCACCTCGAATGGTAGAACGACTTCCATTTCGTACACCAAAGAAAACGGTGTTGCCCCAGTTGAAGTGCGTACCAAGCTTGATAACCATGTAGCGCAAAGGGGAGCATCTCGTGCCAATCTTTATAGGACACAGTCATCTTCTGGATAATTTTCTTGATGTTTTTGTTTGCCGCCTCTATTGTCCCGTTCATCTTAGGCCTGTAGGGCGTGGAGTTGTGGTGCTGGATTTTAAAGTCCTCGCACATTTCCCTCATCATCTTGTTGTTCAGATTGGTGGCGTTGTCCGTGATAATCTTTCTCGGCAATCCGTATCAGTAGATTATCTCCTTTTTAATAAACTTGACGACCACCTTCCTCGTGACACTGGCGTACGAGGCAGCTTCAACCCACTTGGTGAAATAGCCGATTGCTACCAAGATAAAATGATGCCCGTTTGAGGCTCTGGGCTTGATGGCCCCGATGACATCTATTCCCCACATGGAGAAGGGCCATGGGGCAGCCATGACATTTAAGGGTATCGGCGGAGCATTGACATTGTCTGCGAACGTCTGGCACTTATGGCATTTTCTCACATGGAGGCAACAGTCGTTCTCCATGGTGAGCCAATAGTACCCCGCCCTCAGGATCTTTCTAGCCATGGCGTGCCCATTGGCGTGTGTTCCGAAAGAGCCCTCATGGACTTCCACTATCATCCGCTCAGCCTCCTTAGCATTTATGCATTAGAGTAACACCATATCATGGTTCCTCTTGTACAACACGTACCCACTCAAGAAGAACCTTGCCGCCAACCATCTTAATGTTCTCTTGTCATTATCAGAAGCCTCGGATGGGTATTCCTTGTTCTCGACATATCGTTTGATGTCGAAAAACCAAGGTTTACCATCTTGCTCCTCTTCTATCAGACAGCAATGCCCGGGCTTGCTGCGACACCAGAACTCGATGTATGGCAAGTCTCCATGCGAAGTCAGCTGGAGCATGGATGCCAAAGTGGCAAGTGCATCGGCCATTTGGTTTTCCTCTCGGGGAACATGGTGGAAGGAGACATCATCAAAGAAATCAGCCAGCTTCTTGATGCATGCCTGGTAGGGTATCAACTTATGATCCCTAGTCTCCCACTCCCTTCTCAGTTGGTGAATTACCAGAGCATGTACTGTCACAGACGATGGGACGCCCATACCAAGGCGTAGCATGTTCTTTCTAAAAGGGAGTAATTCATTTCGCAGGCTATGAATTTCTTACTTAGGTAATAGACGACCCGTTCCCTCTTGCTAGAATCATCGTGTTGCCTCAACATGCACCCCATTGACTCATCCAACACTATCATATAGAGGAAGAGAGGTCTTCCAGCCACTGGGGGCATCAGCACCGGGGGGTTCATGAGACATTGCTGGATCTTTCCAAACGCCTCTTGACAATCGTCATTCCAACGAATGGACTGATCCTTGTGTAAAAGCTTGAATAATGGCTCGCAGGTAGCCATGAGTTGTGATATGAACCTGGCGATGTAGTTCAAGTGCCCCAAGAAACCCCAGACTTGCTTTTTGGTGCATGGCTCTGGCATTTCGAGGATGGCCTTAACTTTTTCGGGGTCAACCTCTATCCCTTTTCGGCTCACGATGAAACCCAATATTTTTCCCGATTTGACCCCGAAAGTGCACTTGGTCGGGTTCAACCTTAGTCGGTACTTCCGTAACCTCTTGAACAACTTTCGTAAGTTGACGAGATGTTCTTCTTCAGTTTTGAACTTGGCAATCATATCGTCCACGTACACTTCGATTTCTTGATGCATCATATCATGGAACAAGGTGACGAACGTCGTCTTTTCCATCGCCTGCTGATAGGTTTCCCCGGCGTTCTTGAGCCCGAAAGAAATCACCTTATAACAGAATGTTCCCCACAAGGTGACGAACATCGTCTTTTCCATGTCCTCCGGTGCCATCCTTATCTGGTTGTAGCCCGAGAAGCCATCCATAAAGGAAAACAAAGTGAAATTGGTGATGTTGTCCATGAGGACATCAATGTGTGGTAAAGGAAAGTTATCCTTGGGACTGGCTCGGTTTAGGTCCCGATAGTCTACACACATTTGCACCTTCTCGTCTTTCTTTGGGACAGGGACTATATTGGCCACCCACTCAGGGTATCGAGCCACGGCTAAGAAGCCCGCATCAAATTTCTTCTTTACTTCCTCTTTAATCCTTAAGGACATTTTGGGCTTCATCCTCCTCAACTTTTGCTTCACCGGGGAACATCCGAGATTCAAGGGGAGCCTGTGCTATACAATGTCAGAGTCTAAGCCAGGCATATCTCAATATGACCAGGTGAAGACGTCTTGGTAGTCTCACAGTAAAGTCACCAGCTTGTTTTGGATTGAGGCAGTCATGCTCATTCCCACCTTTACCTCCTTTCGCCGCCAGCACCAAGATCTATGACCTCCGTTTCCTCTTGGTGCGGCTTCAATGCTCGGTCCTCTTGGGCGGCCATCCTTTCCATCTCCGGGGATAACCCTATGTCGTCTTCTTCCTCATCCATCTGATCTGCTTCTCGCCCGAAATCGACAGTCGGGTCCATGGTATTAGTACCTTCACAGGACTCGTCGTCGGATCTGTATCGCAGCAGAAAGAAATAAATATGCAAATGAATGAGGAAGGGTGAAGGCGCAAGAACAGATGAGCAAAAGATCTTGTATTATTGAAATGAGTAACGCCTTATCAAAAGGAAAACTCTAAAGCTTAGGCCCAGCCATAGGATTCTTAAAACTCATGGTTTACATTATGTTTGCCGAGGAAACCTCGGGCCATTCCATGACTTGCCAGTTTCCCAGCTGGAAACTCGGGACACCTTTGAGGGGATTCATCGTGCACCACAGTCACTTCCTCTTCGAACCTAAAGCTTGCGCTAACAAAGCTCTCGATGAGGTGACAGGGAGGGGCCTCCTTCACATGTGCCCTTAGCTGTGGGCCAGTGCCCCGATTTCTCTTTTCCTAGCTGTTTTTCCTTATGTTGGCCTGCGTAGGCTTATATCCTAAACCAAACCTTCCGGAGTTCTCTTTGACATCCACCAAGTCGGACCTGCCGTCATTGTTCTTCCCCAAGCCCATGTCGGGCTCGTAACCATGCCCTAGCATGACGCGGGCCACCATGATCGCTGCACTAGACATGCGAGGACAGATCGGGAGGGACTCCACCGAGGTATTACTCACTATCTTGAAAGATTGGAAGGCCGTTTCTAGAGCTTCTTTGGCGGTTTTGACATAGGGCATGGAGGACGGACAACTTATCAGAAGGTCCTCCTCTCCCGAGACGATGACCAAAAGGCCCTCCACCACGAATTTCAATTTCTGGTGAAGCATCGAGAGTACTACTCCTAGTGAGTGGATCCAAGGTTGGCCCAATAAGCAACTGTAAGCAAGGTTTATATCCATCACTTGAAAGGTAACTTGACAAGTGTGGGGTCCTACTTGGATCGGGAGGTCGATCTCCCCCCTCACCTCCCAGCGGCTCCCGTCGAATGCCCGGACTATCATGGCGCTTGGCCTTAAGTGGGATGTAATGAAAGGAAACTTTTCCAACGTGCTTTTTGGCATCACATTCAAGCTCGAGCCGTTATCGATGAGGACCTTGGCCATAACATGGTCCATGCACTTGACGGAGACGTCTAGGGCCCTGTTGTGCCCCCATCCTTCAGCAGGAATTTCCTCTTCCGCGAAGGTAAGATAGTTATTGGCAGTAATGTTATTGACTATCCCCTCAAAACCCTCCACGAAGATGTCTTGGGCCACGTGGGCCTCGTTTAGCACTTTGATCAATAATGCTCGGTGAGCCTCCGAGCTCATGAGTAGCTCTAGGAAGGAGACCCTAGCTAGGGTTTTGTTAACCTGCTCTATGATCTTGTATTCGCTTTGCTGGATTATTCGAAGGAATTCACTGGCCTCTTCTGCCGACACCTCCTTTCTGCCAGACTACATTATCTTCTCGACGAACCTCCCTACCGGCACATCCACCTTCAAAGTGGGAGTTGCGTTATTGGCTGGTCCTTCATTTTCCTTAGCATTAACGAGTCATGCTGGTAAGTCAGGTGTCACAAAGATGCAACCACTATGGGTCACGCCACTCAGCCCGGTGATGTTGGTTACCTTCGCCGAGTGTGAGTCGATGCTGGCGGTGTCTTCTTTCTTCTTGCACGGGTTCAAGAGGGCATACTTCCACAGTACCGCCTTGCTGCTTTTGTAGGGAAAGGGGGCCGACCCTCAACTTGATGTCGTGGGTGTGTCTTGGTGCCGTTGGGGTGTAGAGACCCGGGTGAAATGTATCACCAGGGGTTTCGGTTTCTTGGGAGTTTCCATATCCACGGATTGCATGCAGACATGTTGTTCAAGCTAACCAAGATCGATCATGCGCTACAACAGCTCCTCCACTGTCGTGCTTGTCTCCATGTCGTGTGGCAGACCCAGGTGCATCAAGCAGGGGTCCTCTTTGTTCCCGCTGGGGAGAACCACACCTGCCTCTTGCAGGGCTTCAAAGATAAACCTTCTTAAGGTTATCATGTCTCCCAAATGCTTGGGCTATCGCGACCCATACTCCTCTACTGCATTCACGGCCGGCCCTCTGTGATTGGCAAGTGGGTTGGTCTTCACGTTGGGCCCATCCTCTTGGAATGTCAGCCATCCTGCCTCGATCAAACTTTGAACCTTGGTTTTGAAGGCAAGGCATTGCTCAATCTAGTGCCACGAGGTTCCCCCGTGGTTTGTGCATGTGACATCGGGATTGTACCACTTGGGAAAGGGGACTTGATAAGTTCTTCCTGAGGTTACTACCGCCATATGGTTGGACAGTAGTGATGGCAAAAGGTCCTCATAGGACATGGGGATCAGGGAGAATTCTGGGGTTCTCCTCGCCGGAAGAAGCCTTCCGGCGTTGTAGCTCATGCTGGGGGAAAAGTTGTTGTTGGGACGAGACTGGGCTAGAGCCGGCGCCGGAGAGGAGACCCTTGGTGGTGGTGCGGGCATCCTTGGTTGGCCAGGTGCCGAGGGAGAAGAGCTTCCGGTGCAGGCTACAAAGCTTGGGTGATGTTGGGCATACAAGTGGGTGTCGTGTGGGGCCTGTTGAGACTTAGGCCAAGCGGGTGTGGAGGTGACAACGTGGGTGTCACCTTCCTTCTTCCTTGCCCCAGTTGTTCCCACCCTCCAATTGCTGGTGCCGACGGGAGAGGCGTAGTCGCACTTCCCTCTTTTCAACCCGACTTTTATCCTCTCGCCCATGAAGACGAGGTCCGCCAAGCTGCATGGCATATAGCCTACCAACTTTTCATAGTAGAACACTAGCAAAGTGTCTACTATCATGGTGATCATCTTTCTTTCCATCATGGGAGGTACCACCTGGGCCGCCAAATCCCTCCATCTCTGGGCATACTCTTTGATGGATTCGTGCTCTTTCTTGCACATGTTTTGAAGTTGGGTCCTATCAGGAGCCATATCTGTGTTGTATTGGTACTGCCTACTAAAGGCAGTAATTAGGTCCTTCCATGATCGAATGCGGGACGCCTCCAAGTTGGTGTACCAAACCACCGCAGGGTCGGGCAAATTGTCTTGGAAGAAGTACATAAGCAACTTCTCATCCCTTGAATGCACACCCATCTTTCAACAGTATGTCTTCAAATGGTTCTTGGGGCAAGTAGTCCCTTTATACTTGTCAAAGTCTGGTACTTTGAACTTGGGAGGGATGATGACATCTGGCACTAGGCACACGTCCATCATGTCCGTGAACGGAAAGTCACCAAATCCTTCAACGGCTCTTAACCTCTCTTCAAGGAGGTTGAGCTTTTCCCTCCTCTCCGCTGCTGGAGGCAACCCTCCCACGGACAAGAGTATTGGTTGTACTTGGCGGGGTTGAGAGACCCCCGCTATGTTGGGTTGAGGTAGCATGTTCGGTGCCAGTCCTCTGGCGATGAACGGGGGGTAAGAGTTATCCTCCTCGTGAACGTGCTCCCGTGGACCTTCGTAGGAAACCCCAATAGGTTGGGGAGGGGCATGATCCATGTTATCATGCAATGTTGGTGATGTGAAGTTGGGAGGCAAGCCATAAGGGAAGGCATTCCGTCTGTAGCCCGGATGCGGGTTGTTGGCACGTCCTGTAGTGTCTCTTCCTCATCCGCTCATGTCCAGGATGGGGTGGTGTGCTGGGCTTGTTGCGGGCTGAAGGACTGGGTCCACTTCAGCGGCGATACTGGCAGCGGTGGTTGTGGTAGGATTACTCTCCATCAACCTTTTCATTCCTAACATGGCTTCCATCATGGAAGCCATCTGATCTTTTAAGGCCGACATATCAGCCTTCATTTGTTCTTGCACCTCTTCCAAGTCCGCCATTGATCTAGACTTAGAGCGGGTACAATAGGGGTGCTTTGGAGCGCGTTTAGTTATGATGTTTCCACCTAGAGAGGAAAAATGCGGTGAGTATGCAACAAGGTAGTTAAGTATGAATGCATGCTAGAAGTAAATTGCTAGGGCATTGGATTCACACTAGTCTTTTGAGCAAACTCATGGGTTCAACCTCATTTTATTTGAAGAGAAGAAAAAGTTTCAACTAGTCAAGATCCGGGTGACAATACAACCGCCCTAATGGTTTCTAATTATATGGGCCATCAAGTCTATCATATGATGACAATAGCTGAGGAGCCCATGAATTTCCTCAGGGCTGAGTACACGTCTGCCATCACCTTGGCCTTTGCTAGTAATCGGGGAAGATCTTGACTCCCGTTCAAAGTAAGGGCGAATTGATCCATCCACATCGTCACTTCTCAGTGCAATAAGTCAATCACCCTTCCCCTTGCCTCCTTTTAAGCGTACAATTGGGCGTACTCATCCACCACCTTATGCTCATGGGCCGTTGCCAAATCCAGTTCTTCTTTGTACTTGCCGATGAGGGCTAACATGTTTGCTTCGGTCTCGCTCAGCTGCTGAGACAAACTCCTTTTGGACCTTAGACAAGTCTTCAATTCGTCGTTTAGAATCATGCCTTCCACTCGTGACTAGTCTCTTTCTTCTCTCCAGAGTTTAAGCTCGTTGTTGCTGCCCCACAAAGCTCCTTCCGGGCGTGTTTTCCCTTCCGGGCCCTCTTGGTTTCTTGCTCCAAGGCTTTGGCAGTGGCTGCATTGATGTCCATCCGTTCGTCATTCTCCCTTTGAATTCTGACGGCTCTTGTTTTGAATCTTTCCTTAACTGCTTGGGCTTTCTCGAGCTCCGCTTTGAGAGCTTGCACCTCTTCACTTTCCTCTGGGGCTTCAGCCTCTTCCTCTTTAGCAGCTCTCAGCTTCGGGAGCCAATCCAGACCTCGTGTGTAGGCTCTCAACCACCTATGATACCCGTCGACAGTCCCATTGCTACTCCCCCTAAGTTCTCTATCCTTTCTCCGCACCACCTCCCACACCTTGCGGACTCCCTAGAGCACCCTTGCGTTGGGGTCACTGAAACCCCGTGTGATGAAAGGTGTGAGGCTCTCCACCAATGGTGCTCCTCTCATAGGGTAGCCAAGCTGACTTATTGCGAGGACGGGATTACAGTTAATACAACCCCTTGTCCCCATCAAGGGAACATTTGGAAATTCTCCGCATGAAAATAGAATTCCTGATCTTCCCTCCTTCCAGCGAGGGAACCAGTTGACCGACGCCCCTTTTATGCTTGCCAAGAATTGGTCCCAATTTGCTTCCCTCTTTTCTGCGCATGAACGGTGGCTTTGTAGTGGGCAGGTGTGTCTCGCATCTTGGCGGAATAGGTGCGAAACCAACCACACATAGAGGGCTGACATGCAGCAGACAATTCTTGTGTTACTCATTTCACACCTCTGGTCGAATGTGTCGTATATGTCGGCCAAGACGGTGACGACCGGGCTTTCCTTGCTGTGGTGAAAGGCGAGGAAAGCGTCAATTGCTGCTAGGTCCACTAAACCATCCACGTTTGGAAAAAGGACTACTCCGAAGATTAACAGCGCCATGATATCAATGAAAGGAGGCCACTCGTTTTGACTTGCCAAGGCCCTTGCTCTTTCTTCTAGACACTTTCTTGGTATACCGACCACTCCATTTCTATTTTGCTTTACCCGGTCTAATTCTTGTGCCAAAATTCTAACTACTCTGGCGATTCTAGACATGGAGAGGTAGAATCCGGAAAAGAGATAAGGCTTCCTGCCTTCCAGAGGGCATCCAAGAATTTCTTTGAACTCTTCTACAGTCGGCACTAGCTGGAAATCTTCAAAGCTGAAACATCTCAGGGGTTGGTCATAATACTAGGTGAGGGAAGCGATCGCCTTTGCAGAGACTTCTATCATAGCCAAGTCCCAGATCGATCTCACCGTAGGCTTTGCGGAAGGCTTGCCGTTGGAGCTGCCCCATCAACTCCCCTAATTCTTGTAAACTGGTGACCTCTAGACCCTTGATCTTGACTTAGTAGAACCTTTTCTTGAGCGGAGGCGTTTGACTTGATCCCATGCTTTGCTAGAATGGAAAGGTCTTGTGTGAATCAATACTTCGGCATATGCCATGGGAGAAATGGATGAATGCATCAAGAAATGTTTATGTGATGCATGATACCAATGCATATTACAGACACGAGAGGCCGGAAGATTGTCTCTTTTTAACCACAACATTTGGGCAGCACAATCCCCCATGTATGTACTTAAAAAGGTGATACGGACCTTCCGGCTTCCCGTGACATCATGACAGGACCAAACATACAACGCAAGCGTAATGACGCGACGCGGCGAAAAAAATGCAAGGTTTTGGTCGCAGTCGAGACGCAAAATCAAGGTAATACTCTCAGTTAAAACATGCAGCAGAGATGCACATGTCATTTCATGCATGATAGTGTTCTAAAGAAAACAACACATAGCGTGTTTGCTCCGTGCCCCTATTTTGGGTACCTAAACGGGAGGAACTAAAGGTTTTTTAGTAACAATTCCTGAGGTAGTCATATCTCTCTTGATGGTTTCTAGAGGTATCATTCCCTTTAACAAAAAATATTATGGCGGTAGGAACTACCAGCGACAATACATCATTAAAGAGAAAAACTCTAGATGAGGTTTCACTGTCATGAAGCAAGTCGGAGACTTAGCATGACCACATATTCACCTCCGCTTCCTAGGTTCCCATGGACCTGGGTATAGGTCCCTTTTTCAACTCACCGTGTGTGCAAAAAGGTGTTAGTGTTTGTGTGCATCAAATGAACAACAATTTACTTCATGCACATATTACAACACGCTTAAAGCATTATAGAGTTATATAAGAACATAAAGGAAATAAAACTGATGGAAGGGAATTTACAACATTTGCACAAAAATAAATAGGCCTAACTTTCAAAAACATGTCCCCGGTAGAGGCGTCAACTGTCACAACCTACCTTACAGTGGGAGGGCGACGTAGAGGCTCTTGGGTGCGTCTTCCAAGGAAGGAAGGCGCACAGAGTCGCCACCAACGTTTATTCGAGGAAAACGTCGGAAAAACCGGAATGTGTGGTCTACAAACTTTAAGTGTGAAAGGTTCGGGAGTTGTTTTTACACATGGAGAAGGTATTAGCACCCCACGCATCCGTCACAAAGGACGATAGCCTTTAATCAAATGTGCAATATCATGTCTTCAATTTGTTTTATTTTCCCTTTTTATGTTTTTATGTTTTTATGGGCCTTTTGTATTTTTTTATCTTTTTGTGGTCGACAAGGGTGTTTCCCTCGCTCCTACGTATCCTTAATTGCGATGAAGAAATCAGACCTTTGTAGTTCTTTCAGAACTAAACGTTGGTTAAGTTGTTTTTATCTTTTTTCGCAAGATAGATTTTAATTGAACAAAGGTCATTTAAGGCATTGGACCATTAAACGATCTTTTGATTTTGAAAGAAGAGAAACGTTAAGGCGTTGGACCAGTTAAATCTTATTGAGGGAAAGAGATTGGATGCCATGAGCCATGGGCAGCTATACCAGAGCAGAGTGAAAAGTGCTTTTGACAAAAGAGTGTGCCCGGGTGAGTTCATCGAGAGGGACCTTGTTTTGAAAAAAGTATTGCAGGTTTAGAAGGATCACCGAGGGAAATGGGGCCCAAACTATGAAGGACCATTTATGGTAAAAAAAAAAGGAAATTTTATGCAAAATTCCAGAGAACTACTAAGCTGGAGGAGACCTTGACTCAGTTTATGCAGGTAACAATGTCAAATCATAAAAGCACTGAGTCAGCACTGAAGAACCTTGAGGTCCAGGTGGGACAACTGGCTAAGCAGATAGCTAACAGTGTTAATATTTCTTTAAAGTTACTTCTCCTTATTTACTATTTGAGTAACTTATAATTAAAGAAATAATTGAATCTAGGGAATATCTAAGAAAGGGAAATTTTAAATTAGGAATAGTCAACAAAATCTTAATTCAACCCCCCCCCCTTCTTAAAATTTATGGGGCCACTTGTCCAACAAGTGGTATCAGAGCAGGTTTCTTGTAGAAAGCTTAGAAACTTCAAGAAATATGGCCTCGGCAAATTTCTTATTCCCGGAAGGAAATTCCATCAATAGGCCTCCTATCTTCAATGGAGAGGGTTACCACTACTGGAAAACCCATATGCAAATCTTCATTGAAGCAATAGATTTAAACATTTGGGAAGCCATAGAAATAGGACCTTATGTACCCACCATAGTAGATGGAACCACAACAATAGAAAAACCTAGAGATCAATGGTCCGAAGAAGATAGAAGAAGAGTTCAATATAATCTTAAAGCCAAAAACATCATTACTTTAGCCCTAGGAATAGGTGAATATTTTAGAGTCTCAAACTGTTCAAATGCCAAGGAGATGTGGGACACACTTCAACTCACACATGAGAGCACAAGTGATGATAAGAGATCTAGGATTAATACTCTAACCCATGAATATGAACTTTTTAGGATGAAAACAAATGAAAACATACAAGATGTGCATAAAAGATTCACTCACATAGTTAATCATCTTGCATCACTAGGAAAAACATTTCCAAATGAGGATTTAATAAATAAAGTACTAAGATGCCTAAATAGAGAATGGCAGCCAAAGGTAACTGCCATTACTGAATCTAAAGATCTATTTAGTATGTCTCTTGCCACATTATTTGGAAAGTTGCAGGAACATGAGATGGAATTGCAAAGACTAAATCAAAATGAAGAAAGTGAAAAAAGAAAAAGGGGAATAGCACTCAAAGCCTCATCCTCCATCCAAGAAGGTAGCGACAACGAGGACTCGGATGATGAAGAAGATTTCTTTTTGTTTGTGAAAATATTCCACAAATACATCAAAACAAGAAAAAATCAAAGACGTCAAAATTTCAATCAAAATAAGAGATCACACGAAACTTCTCCAACCCTAAGATGTTACAAGTGCAATCAACCTGGACATCTAAGGGCAAATTGTCCAACAAATGAGCAGTGAACGGAGAAAACTGAGAAGAAAAATTATGGGGAAAAGAAGGCTAAGAAAGCCTATATTGCTTGGTGTCGCAACATGCCCTTTTGCGGGCGAGTGAAGCGAGGCTCACGGGTGTGCTTTCCAAAGGAGGAAAGATGTGCAGAGTCACCACCAACTTTTATTTGTGGAAAACGTCGAAAAAACCGAAGGAAACCGGTCGAAATAAAAATTCTAAGTTCGGGAGTTGTATTTACGTTTGAGGAAGGTATTAGCACCTCTTACGTTTGTCTCAAAGGACAGCAACCTATTTTTTAGAATTGTGAAATTGTGTTATCTTAAATTTTATTTCTTTTTATTTTTTGAGGTCGACAAAAGCGGGGCTCTTGCTCCTACGTACCCTCCATCAAAGAGGAAATCAGACCTACGTAGTTCTTCTTAAGAGTGAATCAAGTGATTCTTTTTACTTCAAAGGTGATCATTTTAAGGCGTTGGACCTTAAAAATGATCCATTTACTTGATAAGGAAAACTGAAATGATAAACTTTCAAACCCTATTTAGTGACCTTTTTTGTGGACGAGCTTGACTAGGCGAGTTGATTTTAGCCTTAGTTTCACTTTAGTTATTAGTCAATTCGATTAAGAATGAGAAATCTCAAAGAGAAAACGTCCGATTGATTTTTCGCTTTATTTTACTAAAAGGTATTTTTTGATTATTATATTATTATTTTACCTCTTTTTTGATTTCCAACGTGGTTACGGCACGACCGAACGGTCGGAATTCATTTTAACAGAAATTAACGGATGATACAATTCAAATGATCGGTGAAAATTTATTTTATTTTTAGATTAGGCGAGAAACGACTTAAATAAATGACTGAAGCACGTCAAAAGGGGGGTATAGAAAGCGAATAAAAACGAGAATAAAAGTACATTAAACAAAATATGGACCACCACGGGTACATAGAATGAATTGAAAAGCTCGGTTTGAGGTACTTACCAGTTGAAGACTGAAGAAAACGAAGAACGAACGATGAATGTCCAAGAACGGTTGAAAATCTTCGCGTAATTACTCACGGAAACGTTACGGAGGTGCCTCGGCTTGGATTTTCTTCACGGAAACAATTTTCCTCAGCAATTTCGAGAGAATAAGAAGTGCCAAGAAGGCTGAACCCTTTTCTTCTTCACTCCTCCCCCTATTTATAGCAAAATAGGGGAGGAGCTTGCCACCCAGCTCGCCCAGGCGAGCAAGGTTGCTTCCTCCAGAAGCAACCGTCTTCTGGAGGAAGAAACTGGAAGGCCCAAGTGGGCCTGATTGCTATTTGTACCCCCTTTTTTACTAAATGCACCCCCTTTACCTTTTTTGGTAATTCTTTTTCCGTAACGTTATGAAACTTTACGAATTTCGTAATGATACTTATTTTCCTTCCGCAAGGTTACGAATCCTTACGGATTATGTACTTACTCTTTTATAGCTTTCGAAGAAGTTACGGAAACTCACGGAATGCGCAAAAACACCTCCTTTTGATTTCTGGCACGTCTCGGGACTTCACATATTGTGCAACAAAGGGTGCCAAGTATCTCGAAGCGGCCAATCAAAGGTTGCATATCATCAAATAATAATCCCCGGACGAAATTAGGGTATGACAGTTGCCCCTCTTTACTTACCTCTCATCGGAGATAAGAGGAAAGCAAAGATAAGACACTGATTTCGTCCGTCCTGCCCTTTCTGTGATTAGTCTATAATGACTATCGTCTCTCCTTCTTCTTTCTCTGCACAACACAAAACAAAATACAAACAACAAGAAGAACAACAAATATAATATACATATACACTTATACACATGTTTGGCGAAGGAACTGATCCGGAAAATAACAAAAAACATATTTCCCAGTCACCAGAGGCTCCGCGCTTGATAACGGAGGACACATGAACAGTGCTAGGCGATGAATTCATGGGTCTCCGAAAGATTGAGAATGGAGAATTGGCAAACAGCGTTAGGCAATGAATTCGCGGGGCTCCAGACTCGATGGTGAAGGACTCATGAACAGCGCTAGGCAATGAATTCATGGGTCTCCGAATAAGAGTGGAGAATGGAGAATTGGCGAACAACGTTAGGCAATGAATTCGCGGGGCTCTAGACTCGATGGTGGAGGACACATGAATAGCGCTAGGCAATGAATTCATGGGTCTCCGAATAAGAGTGGAGAATGGAGAATTGGCGAACAGCGCTAGGCAATGAATTCGCGGGGCTCCAGACTCGTTGGTGGAGGATGCATGAACAGCGCTAGGCAATAAATTCATGGGGCTCCGGATAAAAGTGGAGAATGGAGAATTGGCAAACAGCGCTAGGCAATAAATTCGCGGGGCTCCAGACTCGTTGGTGGAGGACACATGAACAACGCTAGGCAATGAATTCATGGGTCTCCGAATAAAAGTGGTAGGACCGAATGGTCCACCGAGTTTTTTCCACAAAAAAAAAAGGCAAACATGCTTTTTGCAAAGAAAAATAAATCATTCGTGAGAGCAACATATCTTAGAGAAACAATATACTTGTGCCAAGGGTAATCTTCCTTGTAACCGAAAATGAAGGGCAGGATGTCAACATTTAGCTTTTAAATGAACATGCAGGGGAAACATCGGGCTAAGCTGAAAATAAATCACTCATAGTGTATAAAACTCACGCAGGCAAGTGTTTCACCCTATTCCCAAACCATAACTGCACCATGACTTTATTTTGCACATGATTTCCTATCGAATCAGAAATCACACGTACGATCACGGATCAATAGGATTTTCTCGAGGGTAGTGTTTTTGGAGAGGAAGCTGGGTGTTTCGGTCTCTTCCTCTTTGTTCATGTGGGGTGGGATATCGCCAGTCGAGAACGACCTTGAATGGCAATCTGAAAGGAAGAGACACCAAAAATGGGTTTTCCTTTGCCGACAGTCACTTATTTTGCCGAAAATTTATCTGGTCTGAAGATTTTCCATTCCCTTTCTTTCATTGATCGAGAATTACTCTGTTTTCCTCCGATCTTTTCCATTTTCACTTCCTTTCGATCTTCAATTGGGAATCCTTCTTTTTCTTTCTTTTTTATTGTTCTTTTTCTTTCTTTTCTTTTCATTTCTTCCTTCTCTTCCCACTTCCTCTTTTCCTTTCTTTGGGAAATCGGGTTTTAGCATTCTATTTGCTCTCCCTTGAGGAGATTCCGCTGTCCTTTGCTTTGGGGGAAAGAGTGAGGATTCTTTTGATAGGCCAAGGTTCAAAAAAGTCTAAGGTTGTGTTCCAATGGGGTCTTTTATCGTGGGAACCCAATCTTGATATCTGGGGCAAAAGAAATTTGGGTGTCAAGGTGTCGGTCTCGGGCCGAACTCCCATATCACTCCATAAGGCATGCGTGACAATGATGATTTGAAAACAACGTGCAAAATTAGTCATGGCTACAGCCAGGTGGGCACTCAAGCATCCCGTTTATGGCATTGTGATACTACGGTCGGGAATTTACACAAACAGACCCAACGTTTCCCAATTATGTTCTTTCATCAGTTCAATGAATTCATCCATTCTTATCTCGGTTATTCAGGAAAATAAACTCTTAGCGTCAGTCCCTTGTTTCCAGAAGATATGTCTGCTCTTTACAAATGATTTATGCTTCCTAACTATAACATGTCGACCTTCGAGGTCTTTCTTTCTTTTTCCTTTTTTGCTTCATTTTTATATTCACAAAACTATACACCCATGGCCCTCTATGAGGAAAACTTTTCTTTGTACATCTACATTCTTATACATGACAAACTTTTTCTGTACACGCATTGGAACTCTTTCTCTTTACGTCACACGGTCTACATAAAAACTCTATTCTTGTTCAAAGATACACTCGTGGTTTATACAAAAATTTCTTTATATACACTCATTACTCACACACGATAATTTCTCTTCACACATTATTTACACACACCAAATCTTTCCATACATAAAAAAAAAACTCTTTTCTTTTTTATATATAGGCATGACATTTGTTCACAGCGCCTCTTTCTTTTTCAATTCTTGGTGTTATCATGACTTTTGTTCGTTTTATTTTTAGGACGACATTCCTAAAGGAAAACTCTACAAGATTCTGGAACAAACATTATCAACAAATAACGAAGTAAGCACTAACGTAATAGTCCAAACAAAATATATGCACAAAACAAATGACAATCATAACAACAAAAAACAAACCTTAGTGCCTCAGTCATAGAAACAAGATAAATGCTGGAACATACGAATTTGGGGATCCCACAGTCATGTGGCTTCGCATGCCACCGGACTCTTGGGTCACGGTAACAAAAAGGTGGGGTGGTCGACAAAAGCAGGGCTTTTGCTCCTACGTATACTCAATTTGTGATGAGGAACTCAGACCTACGTAGTTCTTGATAACTGTGAGACTAAAAATAGTCTCGGTGTTTTCTTCACCAAAATGCGAACATGCTTTAGTAAAGAGACAAAACTTCCAACTGATCAGAGCAACATATGCCTTTTGGATGAAAAACAATGTGTCTATCGGGGAAGGAGAGTATGCTGATGAAATTTTCTCATAACCGTAAATGAGATCTTGGATGTTAGCATTTTGTTTCTAAACGACCATTAGAGGAAACACTGGGTCCAACAAAGATAGGAGAAAATCACTCCAAGTGTATCAATCTCACACAGGTAAGTGTTTTATCCTAATTCCGAACCATAGATATGTCATGACTTGATTTTGCAAATCATTTCTTATCAAATCAAAGATTACATGCATGATCATGGATCAATAGGACTTATTTTGGGAATGGTTTTTAGGTGGGGAATTTGGCTTTGAGTGTTTTTGCCTTTTCCTTTTCTGTTTTTGTTTAGTGCGTGGCGAGAAAGTCGCTAGCGCACAAGATTTTGTCGGCAATCAAAGGGAGAGGACCACTTTAGGTCGTAGTTTCCTTTTTCTTGTTTACTTGGTGACAATTCTGTATTGTTCAGATATTGTCTGGTCCAAAGACCTTTCTGGATGTTTCTTCTGTTTTCTTCCGATCCTTGATCGGGAATTTTCTTTCCCTTTTTTGCTTTCTCCCACTCTTTGATTGGGAATTTTTCTTTTTTTTTTTTCTTTCTTTTTTTTGTTTTCCGAGGGCAAGGATTGACATTCTCACCTTGGGTCAAGGTTTATGATAAGTTGGGATTTTGGCTCAAGGCTTGTAGAACGGCTGGTCATGATATATGTCAGGGTTTGGCCAGCGGTTTGGGGATAAAGGGGATGTCCTACATTATTTCCATGATACACATGCAACAATGATGATTTGGAAATTTTATGCAAAACTGGTCATGCATGCACCCATGTGGACACTCAAGCATCAAGTTTTTATGGTCATGTGACACTAGGGCTCAGGATTCATTTTCCCTATTTTAAGCCAACCCAGTATTTCCAAAATATGTTCTTCTATCAATTTGTGCATTCATCCGAGTCTATCTTGGGTGTTCGAAAAAACTTTTCACAGCATTTACCCTTCAAATGTGTACACACATTTTTTTCAAAAACTGGTTAAGATCAGTAAAATCTTTCAAAGAAAAGTTGGAAATTATCTCTTTTCACAAGCATGTTGTTTTTTAGCTAGACAACTTTTTATTATTATTTTTCTTTCTATATTTTTTTTCTTATTCTTTTCTTGCTCGCTCTCTTTTTGCTTTTTTTCAATGAAGTATTTTGCTACCTAAACATACGTATATTTTTGTGAGGTACTTTGCTATATACATGCGTGTCCAAAGTATCTTGCTACCTAAACATACATATATATGTTTTGTGAGATATTTTTGCTATATACATGCATATATATATATATATTTTGTGAGGTATGACTACCTTCTGAGCTTGTGCTTGTTTTATTTAAATTCCAAGGATCATGAGCAAATAGGTGTGTGCTGCTATGACTTGAGAAACAAAAGTGATCAAATAACAAGCAGAGATTTAAAAGGTACTAGGTTGCCTCCTAGTAGCGCTTCTTTAATGTCTTGAGCTGGACGCTTGATGGCTTGTCGGTCACGGACCTAGTACTTTGCTTACCTTTGGCTTTGGACTTGGTCGCCTATTGGTCGGCCATGGGTCTTAAGCAACGCTCTAACCTTTTTGTGGATGAGCTGAGGTGAACTCTAGAGGTGATGGCGGTGCGTCTGTTGCCCGCTGCCGGCCATCCCCAGGCTGCTGTGGTGTTTCGCCCTGCGCCTGCCTGGGGACGCAGTACTTCTTAATGAAAGCTCAATTAGTAGGGGGCCTGAGGCCCTTGCTGGAGGTGATAGGCACTCCGTAGAACTGATAAAGACCCGTAATTAGAGCTTGACAACTCCAAGACCCTGTTGGACTTCTTCGGGTCCACTGGGTGTCTTGCAGGTGCGATCCCTGAAAACAATAGATGAAATCAGAAACCAGTTCAGCGATGTGCATACTTACCTATGTCATGATGACGTGACCTTGCCGGGGGGAACGGGCACCCTGTAGGACTACAGAGGCCCGTAACCAGAGCTGGAAACCGCAGGGACCTATTGGACTTCTTCGGGTCCACTGGGTGTCTTTATGGGTGCGATTCCTACAAACAATAGATGGTATCAGAAATCAATTGAACCAGATGTATACTTACCTATGTCACGATGGCATGACCTTGCTGGGGGAACGAGCACCCGGTAGGACTGACAGTGGCCCGTAACCAGAGTTGGAAACCCCAGGGCCCTGTTGGACTTCTTCGGGTCCACTGGGTGTCTTGTGGGCGCGATCCCTGAAAACAATAGATGACATCAAAAATCAATTGAGTCATGTGCATACTTACCTATGTCATGACGGCACAGACCAACTGATACATCTGCAGGGGAGATTGGCATTGTGGTCGCTGGGCAGAATGTAGCTAAATAGCAACATCATCCATTTACGAATTTCGTAACGATACTTATTTTCCTTCCGCAAGGTTACGAATCCTTACGGATTATGTACTTACTCTTTTTTAGCTTTCGAAGAAGTTACGGAAACTCACGGACTGCACAAAAACACCTCCTTTTGATTTCCGTCACATTACGGAATTTCACGGATCGCGTAAGCCTGCCTTCTTTTGATTTCCGGCACATCTCGGGACTTCACATATTGTGCAACAAAGGGTGCCAAGTATCTCGAAGCGGCCAATCAAAGGTTGCATATCATCAAATAATAATCCCCGGACAAAATTAGGGTATGACAGTTGCCCCTCTTTACTTACCTCTCATCGGAGATAAAAGGAAAGCAAAGATAAGACACTGATTTTGTCCGTCCTGCCCTTTCCGTGATTAGTCTATAACGACTCTCGTCTCTCCTTCTTCTTTCGTCCGTCCTGCCCTTTCCGTGAAGAGTCACATCCTTTCACATAAAAGCTTTGTGTAATCGATTACACTTATTTGGTAATCGATTACCAGTGACTGTTTCTGAAT